>NC_037679.1:2723507-2814858 GCF_003255815.1 Theropithecus gelada
TGAGGAATCGCCATACTGTTTTCCATAATGGTTGAACTAGTTTACAATCCCACCAACAGTGTAAAAGTGTTCCTATTTCTCCACATCCTCTCCAGCACCTGTTGTTTCCTGCTAATTGGCTTAGTTTTAGCCCTCTCTTTTAGATATCTTCATTGGTAAATACTTCACTTACTAGGATTATAAATTCTATTTATTTTGCACGCAAATCTATAGAAATCGAAGTGTCAGTTACAGATATCTTTTTCATCTGTATTTCTGATAAGAGAGAACGCTGACCTTGAAGGAACAGCTTAGAATCATACGAGGACGTTTTCTACTTTTAGAATACTGTTGGCAAACTTATTGGTTTGGAGTATCTGGAAGCAATCTTTGGAATTGTTTTGTATTATGTAAATGAAAATAATCTAATGCATTTGCTATCAAAAATACTGAAAGCAACTAAATTCACATTTCAAAAGTAGGATCTTTCAGTCTGTTCTTTCTTTTGGCCAATTCTTTGGATCGTAGTTTTAGAAAGATTTCCTTTTCATGTGTTTTATTTTTTATTTGTTGACTTATGTATTAGGAGAGGAACAACAATACTTCATTCATCCTATTTTCTAGCAGCATTTTGGTATAGTTTCCCTGACATAACAGCAGAGATGTGTGGAGTGGGGAGTGTCCACTAAACAAAGGTTATGAGAAGTGCTATCTTTTGTGGGTGGTCTCTGCTTAAATAAGCAGTGCCATTGAGCGGCATTGTGAAGGTTTATTTTATCTCAAAACTAAAATAAACTAAGGGCTTCAAGAAATTCAGAATTTAGCATATCTAAGTTATGACTCCAACTGTACATGAGTTCATATAAAATTATATTTTTATGTAACTGCATTATGAAACGAAGGTTGTCTTATTTATTAGTAAAGACACATTTCTTGATATTAAAAATACTTGCTACATTTTCAGCAAATAAGAAGGAAAAGTTAATATTTTATTAGTTCCATCAAAATACTTAATCGATGGTCTGTTGTGTCCACTATGAGTCTAGACAAGGTGATGCTATTATATTTTTTAAAGTCAGTAATAAGAATCTTATTTGAACTTGTGTACAACTGAAGTCATAATTTGGATTTTCTGTAGTCTGCACTTCCCTAGTTTCACCCACAGAGAAACATTAATATTTCTCACACTTGAAATATCTCTGACAGAAAATAATGAGCTTCTAACCCCATGGTTCTGCTGATTTTCTACAATATCACCCCCTGTAGTCAAGGTCGTTTTAAATCTTGTGTTTTTATAGAGATCAAACTCCATGATTTCTCTCTCGTTTTTAATTAGAAAAAGAATATGCTTCTATTAATTGAGTTAAATTGGTGATGCAGAAAGATGCACTATATTTATTATGTTGACTCATAAATTCCATAGCACATCCCAGTTTTAAAAGACATAGGATTTTCTGTCCTCTTGGTTTATTAGGGATGTACAAATTGTCTAGGGTTTCAGGAATTCCCTAGAGTTTCTCATCCTAATTTATATCAATTTTTATTGAAGAAAAACTACTTTTCATTGCATTTCGAAAAATGTATTCAGAATATTTGTGAAGAATGTAAATTGTAGTATTTAGTAGGGGGCAGTTACAGATTTCTTTAAAATACACCTAAGGGAAAATGTGTAAGCCCCGTTCCATGTGGATTACTTGTTAGAAATCTAATAACTTGTGACAAATGAATTCTGCTTCATCAGAAGTTGAAGACTTAATCAAAATTTAGGAATTAAAGAAATTAGATTTCATTCTTTTACAAAGGCAAAGTAGTTCTATTTCTCTTTTTATTGTTTTGAAATCTCTTCAGTTCTACCAAATCCAACAATTTACAATGAAGTGTAATGTAAGAAAGAGGAACGCATTCTTATGCTGGCAGATCCATGCCACAGAACATGGGATGGGGAGAATAGTATCTGTGGTGATGGACAAGAATGGGAAGGGTACAGAATGGGCAGCCTGCAGTCCTAAAGATGGGCTTACTGGCTCCCCATTAAACTCTAGACATTTGTCCGGTGATTGCAGTTTCTCCTCCAATCTTCATCCTTCCATTGCCTCCCCCTTTGATTTCATTTGTACTCTTTCATGCCTCCCAGATGACTGGTCCAGTTCCCTAAATTAGCATCTTCTCCAAAATCAGGACTTCTGGAACTCTTTTTCCATTTCCCAGTGGCGCTGATTGATGATACAGTGCTGTAACATTCATTATAGTTTTGCCTGCTGAAAGACCATGACCACAATCTATCTATGGCCGTGTACTGAGATAAACAGTTACCTATGTGTCCACAATGTTCACTTGCAGGCCCTTGTCTGATGTGTTATCATACATTTGGTTCTGTTTAAGAAGCTTCCGTTGAGTGTCTCATAAAATGAAATGCCCGTGGCCTGAGTATACAAAAATTAGTAAGTAGTCAATGTTTGTGATTTTTAGAAACATTCAAGTAAGTGGAGGAGCTGGAAAAAAATTCAGTTATGTTGTAATGTGTAATTCTTACAATAATTTATTATGCAATAGCATCAGTATGGTTGTAGAGTTACAGGCTAGAAGATACAAAGATACAACTTCCATTGAAGACATAGAATTTGAGATGATATTTGAAGGAAGATTGGATTTTGAAAGGGTGAAACTGCTATTGGTTAATAACCACCGTTAAGTAAAACTATAGAAGTGATCACTGACAGAGAAAACCCAAGGGGAAACTAGTCTTGGGCTGAATACTGTTTGTTTAGATAAGCTAGATAATTTTAATAGTTAAATATCATTTTAGATGGATTCTACATAAAATTATTAGAAGGTAAATGTAGATCACTAGAGCAAGATAAGATGTCAGCATTTCTAGAATTAAATTGAAGACAAATCGTAAAGATTAATAGGTCAGTCAATTAAGTTACCATTTTTAGCCTGATTTTTGAAGTAGGGATAAAATGTATGGTATATATGTATATATATATAATATATCTCACTAATCTAAACCACATGGTATATACTATTTAATAAAATATACATGGTACAGAAGATTACCTCATGCTACCAATGATAAATCAAAAGGGACTGTGCTTGTGTCTGTATTTGGGTAAAGGAAATCATGAAAGGGGATGATTTATTAACTTCAGTGATTCCTCAAAATTGTTACTGATTCCTTTAGTGAGGCCTCAAAGCAAAAAGAATGTGTATGTGTGTATACACACGTACATGTATCAATGAGACAGATAAGATGAATTAGTCATGCTGATATCTTTTTTTGGTGGTGGTGGGGGAATGTACTGACAAAGACTCTTTATCAAAATGAATCTTGTATTCACTTAAAGAAAATGAAAATAGCTGGGCGTGGTGGCTTATGCCTGTCATCCCAGTACTTTGGGTGGCCGAGGTGGGCGGATTGCTTGAGGTCAGGAGTTCAAGACCAGCCTGGCCAACATGGTGAAACCCCGTCTCTACTAAAAATATAGAAATTAGCTAGCGTGGTGGCTCATGCCTGTAATCCCAGCACTTTAGGTGGCCAAGGCGGGCAGATCACTTGAAGTCAGGAGTTCAGGAACAACCTGACCAACATGGTGAAACCCTGTCTCCACTAAAAATATAAAAGTAAGCTGAGCATGGTGGCACATGCCTGTAATCCCAGCTACTCAGGAGGCTGAGGCAGGAGAATCACTTGAACCTGGGAGGCAGAGGTTGCAGTGAGCTGAGATCTCACCACTGCACTCCAGCCTGGGCAACAGAGCAAAATTCAGTCTCAAAAGAAAATGAAAATAGAGTCTATCAATAAGTTAAAAGCAAAATGTTGGTAGAAAATAAGAATTAGCAATCATGAATTTTTGTGCTTATATTAAATTTAAAAGCGAGTTACTAGTATAAACTATACAATAAACATATTCATCATATATAATCCCACATCTTAAAATACAAGAAGGAGACTCCTCCTTTCCCCTTGTATTGATAATAGGTTCACATTTATCCATCAACATGCTTTTACCTCTGTGATCGAAGACCACCCCTGACTACAAATCAAGCTGTGGCCAAAAACTGACTCTATAAAAAACACACCTTTGACTTACCCTTTTTATCCTTTCAATTTCAGCAATATTTGAAAATTTAAAAATATAGTTAACAATATGTGCAGATTTATAAATATACCAGTTTAAGGAAAGAGAAAAAAACTTATCGAAATTCTATCATTTAGCTGCCATATAATTACTTAAGGCTATAGGTACAATGAATACATTGTTTTTCATATGATAACAAAATAATGAAAACATTTTATTGGCAGAGCTAATTGTTCTCTAATTGCAAAGAAGATCAAGTGACTTTGGCTTTATGAAGGTAAACTTCAACCTGAGTGTATACAATTTACAAAATGATGACATTGTTTTTAAAATCATTATGAATAAAGTATCATATCAATAGTAGTTAGAATCGAACTTAGTTATAGCTCTTGGAAATTTGTTATTGCCGTTGAAATATGTTCTTTCTCTTATTTTCTTTGTATCTACGTAGTGGTTTGTAGTGGTTCAAAAAATCCATTAGAGGGCAATATAATATTGCTCTGAAGCTGAGGAAATGTACTAGTGAAAGAACAGTATTACTCTGTCTCTGTGTGAGTTTTGAAAACAGGCTTCTTAACAAAAGGAATTATTTAATTCTATGTTTTTTATTAGTGTTTTATTTTTCTGAAACACAAACCATCAGCTGAATTTTAATCTTTCATTTATATTTAGAGTTGTAAAAGAAATTATTCTAAATTTGAATTTAAATCTTTCAGGTGTATATTTAACTTGGTAAATACAAATAGATGGTGCATTAAATGTCCCTTCTACAATTGTATTGTAGAAAACCTTTTTTAGAATGAAATCATGTCATTTGAAGCAACCTGGATGCAGCTGGAGCCATTATCTTAAGTGAATTAATGCTGAAACAGATCTCACTTACAAGTGGGTACTCATGAACATAAAGATGGGAACAATAGACACTGGGGACTCCAAAAGTGAGGAGGGAAAGAAGGAAGAGAGAAAGGAATGAAAAACTATCTAGTGGGTACTATGTTCACTATTTGGGTGACGGGTTCAATAGAAGCCCAGACCTCAGCATTGAGCAACATATCCATGTAACAAATGTGCACATGTACCCCCCGAATCTAAAATAAATTGTAAAAACACCTTTTCATCCACAATATAATGTAAAATGATTCCTTAAAAATGAATAACAAACTTGCTTGGAATTTAAAAATGTAGAGATCTACATATATAAGTGAAGAAATCCTGGGCATCTTTTCGAAGTTGATCGTTTATATTAAAGAGCATATATTTTACATGCATGGTTTATATATGCAAGACTTCTACTGGATCATCAATCCAAGTTATATTTCTAAGTTTGAAAATACACCTGAACTCATGTAACCAGTTTATATAATTTAACATAGCTTTAAAGTTTTATTTAATTCAAATATAATTAAGAATCAATAGGTTGTGGATATGGTTTTACTTTAAGAAATCATTCTATGTGACAGCAGAAACACAGCAAGGACCGATCTCAAATCCTGTCTTAAATCCTGCAGGTTAGATTAAAATATATTGTATCAAAAAAAATTGAGCATTTAAGGAAAACACTAGAAAAAACTACATTAGGAGTGCTGCTTTCTTCAAAATCTGTGAGTCAGTCCTCAGTTGTTTCTTAATACACGTGCAGCTGCTGACTAGCCCAAGGGTGGACTAGACAAAGGTCATTCACACTTTTTTCTTAGCCAGATCCATGTACCACTTGTACTGTAGTTAATTCATTGCATCGTGTTTTTAACTTAAACCAACATATTGTAAAGGATACTATTACCAATTGAAAACCAGAATGATGTGCCATAAATATCAGGGTACTATAAAAGTAAACATAGGGAAATAGTTTACATTGAAAAAAGAAATTAATAAAGATAAATTATGATGGCTCTAATATCTATATAAAATGCAGATCTGAAAATAGGTTATTCAAATCAAAGTCTTTTTCTTCTCAGTTCATAATAAAATGATTTGCTTTCACCCAGTGTTGCTTCATTCATGACTTAAAATGAGATATTAAAATCAATAAGTTAATTGCATTTTTTCCTCTTGGTGTTGATACTAAATGGAACTGAGAATTCCATTTTACCTGTGCACCTAGTTGGATATTGGGAGCTGGATTGCAATTTCCATTTTCAATTACAGTCAGTGGTCCTCTGAGCCGTAGAAAGCAAATATGAAGCAGGAAGCTAGATCCCAGGCTACTCTTTGACCCAGGTCAGGAACCCACCTTAGGAAAAGATATTTTAAGAAATCTGTGAAATTATTAAAGAAGAATGGCACAAAGACCAATTCTGGCAAGAATGGAAGTGGGGATAGTAGTTAGTTGTTCTAACATTTTAGCTTTTTAGTCCACTCATAATCTTAGACTGACCTGTTTTTTAAATCAGTGAAGGCGGTGTAAATCTCCAGAAATATGTTTGCTTGGTGGGAAAAAAATATTTTTGTTCTAAAATAGTGAAATATTTCTTGTGAAAGTATTCAATTATTTTATAATTGATAATGATGCTATCTTTTAATAATAATACATCAGTTAATCCTTGATGAACAGTCCTTAAGATAATACCATAAAGCTAAATGCTCTTTCCAATTTTTTCACAGATTTTGTAGTACATATTTCCAGAATTCTATCAGGTTGTCCATCCATCTGTCCATCTATACAGTTAGACAACCAGCCCACCATCTCAGTGCATCAAAGCATTGTTTGCTCATGAAACTCTTTGGTTCACGGGCTCTACAAACTGCTAGTTAAACATAACTGTAGTGTTGGTCTATGGACTCTCCAAGACAAACCTATCCAGACTTTGGCTATCATCTTATATGGATAATGTGAAAACAGATTAAGACTTTCAGTGTATAGGCCGGGCGTGGTGGCTCACGCCTGCAATCCCAGCACTTTGGGAGGCCGAGGCGGGCGGATCACAAGGTCAGGAGATAGAGACCATCCTGGCTAACATGGTGAAACCCCGTCTCTACTAAAAATACAAAAAAATTAGCCGGGCGTGGTGGCGGTCGCCTGTAGTCTCAGCTACTCGGGAGGCTGAGGCAGGAGAATGGCGTGAACCCGGGGGGTGGAGCTTGCAGTGAGCCGAGATCGCGCCACAGAACTCCAGCATGGGCAACAGGGGGAGACTCCGTCTCAAAAAAAATAAATAAAAAAATAAAATAAATAAAGACTTTCAGTGTATAATGAAACAAAAATATAGCTAAAGTGGGATTTTGATAAGATGGCAAATACTTGGCATGCATAATGTATTACCCCTCCTGTGCCTATGGCAGACATTGCTAATTGATCATTCCTACTGAAATTGATCAGAACCCATCTCTAGACAGCTATTACCAATCAACTGGAGCTGGCATGTTACTTTAACCTGAATGTCATTCCTATATCTGGAAAAAGTGAAAAAAAAAAAAAAAGACAAAGATAAGAATATGCAACAGCAAAAAACATAAGAGAGAACCAGGGTTTTCCATTGAATCAGAAGTTAGAAATGTCCTTTCTCCATGATACTGATAAAAATTGGAGTTGCAATAAAAGGAAGAAGAAAGGGCCAGGTGCAGTGGATCATGCCTGTAATCCCAGCACTTTGGGAGGCCACAGCAGGTGGGTCACAGAGGTCAAGAGTTCGAGACCAGCCTCACCAACATAGTGAAACCCGATCTCTACCAAAAATACAAAAAAAAAAAAAAAAATTAGCTGGGCATGGTGATGTACGCCTGCAATCTCAGCTATTTGAGAGGGTGAGGTAGGAGAATTGCTTCACCCCGGGAGATGGAGGTTGCAGTGAGCCAAGATCTCACCACTGCACTCCAATCTGGGCAACAGAGCAAAACTCAGTCTCAAAATAAAACAAACACACACACACACACAAACACACACACACACAAAAGGAAGAAGAAGGTGTGAGTAAGAAAGTTGCTCTGTTAATCCCGTTCACCAAAGAAAAATAATCCTGACAAAGGAGCCTGTTACTAAGGCTGCCATTGCTTCCATGGTGGCCCAGGGGAAGCCAGAGACCTCTACTCTGAACTACTCTGACATTATTAAATTAAATTCAACAAATATTTATTAAGCAATATCATGCATACTATGCATAGGTTTCTGCTGTACTAGGTTCTGTTACAGATACAAAAGAGGATTTTTTTTTTAACTCAGCTCCTATGTTGTACAAGTCACATACCACGTAATTAACATATTTTATTGAAATCCCCAAATACCCCTAGGTCCAAGTAGTGTTGTGTCAACTTTACAGAAGAGGAGACTTGAGAGAAGTTTAGAGAATTGCCAGTAATCAAACAGCTGCCAGATGAGGCAGGATCTCACACACAAATTTACAGTCCTTCATATTGTGTTGCCTCACATGGGCAGGAAGATAGTTTCACTTGTGTTTTTATCTGTCTCTGGATTCACTGGAAATAACAAAAGCAGCAAGAGAACAGACATGGCATAGTCTGCCTCCTGTTCACATATGTTTTCTTGACTAAACCAGATAGGCTCTGAAGGATAAAGGTTAACAAAAATTAGAATGACCAGTGCTAGACTTTTTATCATGGTCTCATTATTTGGTTTTTAATTATTTCCAGATACGAAAAACTTAACTTTTTCCCTCAAAGATAGTTGTCTGTTAAACTTTATTGTAAATATAATTTATGAAACTTAAAGAGAACCAGCACATTAGGAAATCACATCATAATTTCCAATTAAATACATCATTCTTTTCCAACATAAATAATTTTAGAGTCAGACTAATGAAATATCCATCTTTTAGCAATGTGAATATTATTCTAATGGAGTACCTTTCATTTGAAGAGGTTGATGTGTTTCTAAAAGTTCAAATTAAATTGAAGAAAGGACATTAGAGGGATACGAAGAACAAATCATTGAAAGATAAAAACATGGAAAATTGCATGATTGAAACTAAGGGATTTCACTTTATGCCTTGCCTTATAAATTATCAACCAGATAATACAATTCTGTATAGTAACCCCCAATCATAAATTTTTCACTTGAAATGTATTGTCTGCTTCACCTAGCTCCTGCCTTGAGCTTGGAGAGCAAACAAGGATATTTAGGTTTAGCCTAGAGCAACGTAAAAGGAAATGGAATAAAATCTTCTCCAGATCTCTGTGTAGCTAGGGGCCTACAGCAAACAGAATTGAGGTTATAATGGTTCTGAAGCTAAAAACAGTATTGCTAGTGTCCATGAAAATGGAAAGCAACTATAAAAATGATTGACACATTCTATAAAGTAGACTTTCACTGTCAATCATCTAAATATGATTCATTAATCATACTATAAGCATTTGACAGCTGACTGACAATAACAAATTCTCCCCAGAGAAAGCTATATAAAAACTTAAGAGCGGCTTATAATTGTTGATACTATTTAAGCCGGATGTTATGTATCATACAGGAAGCAGATAGCTTCTTGCAGCCCAGCATAATTGATTCCAACAGAACCTTGTTACCACAGTTGGCATTTCATGGCTTCTGACGCATTCCCAATTACAAGGGGAAAAAAAAAGAGAGAGAGAAAACACTTCTGATCTAAACTAAATAAATTGTTCAAAAGACTTTTTGAAAAAACAATTTTCAAATTCTTTCAGCAATTTGAGAGCCTTAACATTACAGGGCATAAAGACATGGCCAGGCCTGGCATCAGTTTCTCCATGTTTCTAACACAGCCTGCCCAGAGTTCAAGACTCTATATGCCATATTTTGAAGTTTTCCACTGTATCAGGCTGTATTTCTTGAGGTATTCCAAAGAAAGATGAAAAGCCAAACTTTAAATAAAGCACGAGATGGAAAGATTAAGGATGTAATAATAAAGACTTGCTATGCACAGACCTGTGGGTTATCCTTGGGGAAGAAATGAAGTCAACACCAGGTTTTAAACTATAATAAGCATTCTGATACACACACACGATATTGCTGAAACATTTCTAGAAAGTCAGTTCAATGCTATATAAGATGAAATGTCTCTCGCCCTACCTCTCTCTTTTGCTTTGTCTCTCTCTCTCTGATTTTTTGAATAAATTCTAATGGGTCATTGTTGTAAAGTGGACTGAGTTAGGAATCATATAAACCTGGGTTTGACTTTCGTTTCAGGTTTGCCCATTTAACAGCTATGGGTGAGTCAGTTACTCATTTCTAAAGCAGTGATAGTTACTTTCCCATCACCAATTGTTATAAATTAAATGAGCTAATAGATGTAACAATAGATTTTACTCAATTAACTCTGTGATTATCTGGGATAATTTTTGGATTGTAACTATTGTTTGTGTGTGTGTGCGTGTGTGTGTGTGTGTCTGTGTGTGTATTTAGAATTAGATTGTTAATACATGTAACCTGGTTATAATTTAAGCAATTTATAGAAATAAAGATTAATAAATTTTGTAGCTGGAAAAAGTTGTTAGAGAAAATTGAATTCTATCACTTAATAGTAAGGGGAACTAAGTCATAAAACACATAGATGACTTGTGTAACAAAAGGCTTATTTCTTTAAAAAATCATATTCATAGAACATTTGGCTTTCTCAAAATTTCCACTTGCTTTCAGTGAAGATACAAAATTGGAATCTTTATTCCATCTTATCTTCACAGAAGTCAGAATTCACCATTTTAAAGTAATTGATTAATCATACGATAAATGTACTTACTTTTGTAGTAACTATTTCTTGATATTTTTATATTCTAACAGTATAGAGATGCAGCCAATTCGAAGAAATGATGCAGATTATATGCAAAATTTATTCATTCTTTTATTAATTTGTTAGTTATGTAGAAATCTCAAAATAATTTTTGTGTGTATACCATCATAAGAGTGTTAAAAACTCAGTATATGTAGTGGGGAAGTAATATTTTAATGAGAAGTGCTCTTTCCTGAACTGATTTAGTGAAAAATTTGTTTTAAAGTAATACAAAGTAGTAAAATTGATTATTAAAATGTCAAAACTTCATTTTTACACAAATAATTTTATAAATATGAAATTAAAATCTTTGTAGCATCACATATGATTCTACGTGACTTATATAATTTGCTTTTATATTATATTTCATTTTATGTTTTATATTATCTAAACCTCAAAGTATATAATATATTCTCATCTCATCAGCTTAAAACAATATAGCTATTATTTTTTTTTGAATGACTGTATCTAGAGATTTAGAAATAATAATAATAATTTAATAAATCCACTCCTCCAACACAAAGCACAAAATAGAGACAGGATACATTAAATATCTTCCAAGTTCATTGTTTTATGAATAGCTGATTCTCATTACACTTAGCTACTTTCCCTTTGGTACAAAAAATATGGGTCAAGTTCTATTTTCATGACCTTATTAAATCACAACTGCAGGTACCATTTTTAAGCATCTACAGCATTGTTTTAAAGGTATCTTTCACATGAAGGGAGTTTGAAAAGTTATTCTTCCCTGGGTTTTGCACAATTATTTTCTCTTAATCCAAAACTCAGAATTTTTGGTCTAGTCTGTTTTAATCACCTTGAATATTGCCAATTAAAATGCTAGCCTCCTGGCCCTAACTTCCTTTCCCTTGTTCCTAGCAAGCATCTATTTTTCCACATTCTTGTATAGTTTAACTCAAAATGCCAATCAGTGATGATTGATCACATTTTTCAGACAACAGTCTGGACCCTGATTCTGCACTCCACATGCATTTGCCATTTTGATTAATGAACATAAATCAGGGGTGACAATTCACATTTGCAAGTGGATGGAAAGAATTATTAGAAATGCAGCATGTTAGTAAGTGAAAGCTTCCCTTCATTCTATTACAATTGCATTGAAAACAAATACATTCCCCTCAGAGGACCTTGTGGTTATCATTAGGGAATATCTGAAATATGGAAATAAAACACATGCTGCCAGGCCTGTTTTCATTATTTTGATCTCATAAAAGATCTTTATATTTCAATACTGCACAGGCACCAAATGATTTTGAAACATCATTTCTATGTTTATATAAGCCTCTACCATATAGAATATCTCAAAAAGCAATTCCTTTCTCTACCAAATAGAGTACATTTTTTGGAATGAAAGAATGGCAAACATTTAACTTGTTTCCTTAATTCACACAAACAATAAAAATCAAAGATTTTGTCTATGTCCATTCAATGAATTACTTGCTTTTTTTCCCTCCACTAATATTTACTTTAGGAGCACAAAATTCATATATAAATAACCTATTTTGGTTTTAAAGCCAAAGTGCCAATGATATGTGGTGAATCAGCCTAAAGTCAACTGGTAAAAATATTGTTTTCTTTGGCTATGGAAATTTCTAACCCAGTTGAGACATACAGATCAGGATCTTCAAATAAAATATTCCTAAATGGAATATGTATGAAATATACTTCACAGACCATATGTATTGATCCTAAAGTGACCTGTTTGACTTATTAATTTTAAAGCATCATTACTATAATGGCCCATTTATTGTGTTAAATGAGTATTAAATCTTTGCAGCTACTTAAGACTGATTCTAAGGGTCACGGATTTAATTGCCTCAATAAATATATACCTATAGTATCAGTTATTTCTATCTTCTCACAAGGAAAAGGCACTGGTGTGTTTAGTCAGTATAACTGACTCTTTTAGTAAGAAATGGATAGACTTTTAAAGCACATGTATCAAGACTGTCAGAAAAGAAATGAAAACTTTATGGGCAGTTTGGAAGTTATAAAAATATTTGCCATGCTTGAAAAACATTTCTATCTTTATTTTATAATAACATATTTACTTAGGAAGTGCTCTGCTTTCTTTCCCCTTTGTGGCATCAAATTGTCAATTAAAGGCCTCTAGAGTGACCATGAGATGAGTTGGTTAAGTTGCTGTCCAGGTGGGAGAACAGCAAAATAGATGCTGTTGGTTGTAACTCTGAATTTCCAGAAGTCACATTAAAGTCCTAATAATCACAATATTTAGGAGGAAATTGAATTCTGCAATCAGTGAAAACTATAGTCTTGGCAGTTCCTGAAAGGCACATTTCCCTGATGTCTTGCTTAAACTTGTCTGGGTTTCATTTAGTAGTCTGTTTATGTTAAATTTAAGCAATCATGGGTATGGAAAATGAACAAAGTGTTGAGTATCCATTTGGATCAATTTTATTCATTCAAAAATGTACATTTTAATAAAGTAATGTATTAGGCACCATGGATAGAAATAACAAAGAGACTCAGTTTCTTCTTCCAAAGTGCTCCTAAAGAAGGAAATAGACATAGAAGGAAAGCAAGTTATAATCCAGTTTGGTAAGTACAGTAACGGAAGATTGCATAAGACAGTATGCTAGCAAGAGCAAGAATGATCAAACCTGGTTGTGGAGAGTGTCATGAAAGTCATTATAACCAAATCTGAAAATGCAGTTCCCCAGACACTTAAAGAAGAAAAAAGTATTCTGAAAAGAATAGTGATTTCAGTACAGAGAATGAAACAGTATAGCATGATAGAAACTACAAGCAGCCTTAACTGTAACTTACACATAGGGCATCTCCTAGAGATGGGAGAAGTGATAAAGGGTGAAGCTAGTAAGGAACTTTTATGCTTGGAAGTTTTGACACTACTCTATAAATGATGTAGAAACCAATAAATGAGGTGTTTCACTAAAGACAAGGTATATTCAGTCAGAAATTAGCAATTTTAGAAGTTTTTAGAATACCTAAAAAATGACTGAATATAAAATCTTATTTTTCATTGATAAAATATGTTTTCAGGTTTACCTGCAAAAACTATGGTTGATTTGCAAACATGTCTTATTATAGTAGAAAATCACCAAATGTATGCTATTTCTCATTAAATTTACCTTCATGGCAGCAGATGCCAAAGAACTAGTTCAGCAATTATGCCTTAATGTCATCCCATTATCATTTATCATTTTTATTAATGCATCAAGATCTAAAGTCCTCAAAGGCAAGCTTGGTCAGCAACCCTAGAAATATGGAGCTCATTTTGTCTTTGCTTTGTCATAAAAGGGGTCTTGCCTTCTTCTATGTGGGACATGGCATTTAAGTTAAGTTCATATAACCTTTTAAGTAAGGACATTATATATTTTTTTCATTTTGTACTGGGATAACTACCTCACCAGTAAGTGGTAGAGTAAATTGTAGCCACATGTCAAAAAGTAGGTCATCCTAATGAGTGTGTGTAAAGCTGATATTTTCCTTTTCAAAATGTCAGGGTTTTTAAAAAATGGAACAGTAATACTTTTTATTAGTAACCGCTGTGTGTATTGTGTAGTTAAAATTGTTGACTATATAACTTCTTTCATATCAAGCATTACTTAAAATAATGAATCTTTCAAAATTTAAATTTACATGGCATAAAGGTGCAATTTGAAGGAATATATAGATTTGATCATTATAAATGGAAAACACTTAAAATGCTGAGCTTCTTTCTGTGTTTAGCGAACACTTCCTAGTTTAAGCTAGAAAGAAGGATTGCCTGAATTAGTGAAAGTTCTGAATTAGAAAATACTTTGGAAGCAAATATAGTACCATAGACACTCCGGGACAATAGAGGCCATTCTTTAAATACCAACTAAAGTCTATGTTAAACATCGACATTATCTCTACCTCTTGTATCCATAGACACCATTGAAATATCTGAATCCATGGTGGAGAGCAGATCTCCCAAGATAGCTTGCTTCTTATTCAGATGATTCCATTAGGAAAAGTTTTCTTATATTTTGCCAAATCTATCATAGCTAGCATTCCCTGGCTCAAACTTTGCCTGCTGTGGTCATACAGCACATGGCCTTCAAATATCTGAAGATAGTTAAAGATTAATTCCCTTCCTGTTTACTGAATCACTGGACTCGCCATTAGGAAAATGTGGTAGGAAAAAAAATGCTCTGAAATCACCCAAATATTTGCAAAGTCTCCCACTGAATTATTATAGATAGAAAAATTTTGGCTGACAGTATAATTAGGTAGATTCAAGCCCAAGAGCTCATTGGTGGGTCAGTGTCGGACTGGAGAGCTGATGCATCTATGTGGTCTGGATGCTACAGGGATCAGTGCTTTAGACTAAGATGCTGAACATTTTAACTCATGAATAAGCTGAGAAGCTTGATTGGCATGGGATCAAACTGATGCCAGAAGCAACTCTGGAAGGGAGAGTGGATACGCCTAATGACCGTTATCCCAGGGAACTGTGTGGCTCATTTCCTCATTTAATTAAAGTCTCTGATAAAAAGTCCATATTTCAGATAGCCGCTGTCTTATCACCTTATAAAATTAGCATTCTTCCCCGTCATAACTCTCTAACTGGCTCATTTTTCTTCATAATGCTTACCACCACTTGTCGTATATCTATTTATCAGTTTACTTGAACTAACCCACTAGAATGTAAGTCCCAACATTTTATAGTTTTCATTGCCAAAAATTCAATCTTTCAGTTCTTTCCCATTAAATGATTTCAAGGCCAAGTTGTTGGCAGGATTTTTGCACTGGCCTGAATAACAAACTTAGAAGAAGTGAGCTCAGTGGAGTGATAGGGGAGGCAGGCAGGAAATGGATCCCCTCTGCTCCACATCTTTACACACTGCATGCTAGGGTCTGTGCTTAGGCAGTTGGTGTAATTTTTATTTATCTCCCTTAAAATTTTATGATGGTATTGTGGAATTTTTTTTAAAAATAATCATTTCTGAGGAATTATTACATAAAAGGATGTAGATATATAGTAAGTAAAGGAGATAGGATTCAAAACCAAATATGGCCATAGGAGTAGGAAATAACTTTTAATATCTGACTACAAAGGTTTCAGTGATGAGTATAAAGTATCTCATTTTTTAAAATAAAAAATGGAGGCTCATTGAATCTAAGGAAATAATTTAGAGAAAATGTACAGGCTGGATGTGAAAAATGAAGGTGATTTTGAGGGATGTGAGACTAGAGAAGAATATGATAGTACTTGTGCATTTCAGAGTTGGGTAAATGGTTACAGGCAGACGAAACTCCAGATTTATACGCTTTTCTATCTTGGTAGATGTGGTTGACTAGCAGTAGTTTCATAGCTATTAATGAGGAAGGGTGAATGGTATAGGAAGCCTAGGACATTCTCGATGGGGATGACAGCAATCCCAAGGGGCAAATATTGGTTCTTGGAGGGCAAGAAAGCTTACATATTACAATGGTTTGTGGCCCTCCAAAGAACTGCAGTATGTAAACACATATACAGTATATTTGTGGTATTAAAATTTCACATGGAAGGTGGTGGGGAGATAATGGGAACCAAAAAGAAACAGGGGCCTAATGCAAGAGAGCAGAAACCATATAAGAAAATGATTTATACAAATAAGCTGTTCTCTGGTGTTTTAAGTACTCCTTTTAGTATATTATAGTTTATTGTGGCAGTTTAAGGAGTAGACCCTGGCCTCAGATAGACTCAGATAGACCCGGGGATTATTTTCTATGTGTTATATAAAATATAAATATATGAAATATGAATACATTTATGAAATATGAAAATACAGATTTCATATACGCATGTATCATATTTATATGTCATATTTCATATGTGTCATAGATTCTGCTGTTTCCCAGTGTATATTCATTGATTAAAGCCTTGCAATAAATGTATGAGAAGTTATTTGAATAAAACTTGCCCAAAGTCACACGGCTCTTAATGTTAGGGCCAGCATTCACTATGAGATTTATTTTCCTAATAAACTGGGAAAAGAAAGTAGTTATATGTATTCTACAGGTTGCAAGAATCACATCAGCTAATGTATGTAAAGCACTAAGCACAGTGCCAGGCAGGAATGTTAGCTACTCTTATTATCCATCTGTTGTCATTACCCTATATTTGTCTGGATAAACCAGAGTCAGCAGTATTTACCATTCTTAGAGACTTGGTTCTACTTTAATAATAATGTTATGCATATTGGTTAGCTAGTTTGACAAATGTACCACACTAATGTAAGATGGTAACAAGGGGGGAATCTGGATATGTGGAAACTCTCTGTACTATATTTACAACTTTTCTCTAAATCTAAATCTACTCTAAAATATAACAATTCTTTAAAAGAGATTCACTTCTAGCAATGAATTGAGTATGTTCTTTTAAATTGCAACTTTAAAAATCAATTTCATAAATTCAGCAGAACAATGAAAATGCGAAACAAACAAAACAAAAACCGGTAATGAGAGTGCACAGGAATTTTAAACATTCTATACATGAACCAGCAGATGGCAGAGTACGCAAACGTCTGAACCTGGGTACTAAAAACCCTGCTTCCCAGCAAATGAAGCCTTTTCATTTTTCACGCAGTTTTAGTTAATTTATAGGGCCAATGATATAAAATCCTGCTGCCCTAACTACAGGGCTATTGCTGAAAATAAAATGGGTGTGAGTTCTGGGTGGATATGTTAGCTCCCAGGCACTGCAGAAGCGAATTTCCCACTGAGGAAAGAGGCAGCTTTCATTCTGAGCGCTGTGAACTCAGCTTATGCACCAGTGCAGGTATGATGTCTATAAACAGATGGCCGGTCTTCTTATCCCAATCTCTTCCTCACCTTATGCTCACTGTAGTGATATCTCACCTGGTCTAGGTGGGTGGATGATTGACTCTGTAGACCAGACTAGCTGGACTAATCAGTGATCCCAGCTGTGCTGACACTGATCTAGAGTTACTGCTGGAACGAAAGTCTAACCTCCAGCTGAAATGAGGTTGGTGAACAGCTCTTGTTGCAAAGATTGAAGAGCCTCTGCTGCTCTTTGGTGTGTAGGAAAAGTAATGTTTGTTAGAGGAAATCAATTTCTCTTTGGTAGATTAGCGGCTATAGCTAGAATTCACACACACAGGTTCCATATGGATAAAGATGATTTTCTTTTCTTATGTCTAGGGGAGAGGAAGATAATTTATGTGAGCAACTGAAAGGTAATGTAGAATAAAATGGATATTAGTTAGACATTTTAGTCCTCAGCAAAGAATTTAAGGCTAATGGCCTCCATCTGATCCAAAAGCCAATTATGCTAATGGTGCTCTTGGATGTAAAAGCTGTAGCTATAAGTCAACACAGACCTTTGGCACTCAATACGTTTGCATGGACACTAAGATGATTCTTTTCCTCCTGTTCCCTGGCTGTACTCAAAATTCAAATCCCTTTTACCTTTTGTTATATGCATGACTCATAAGATAATAAGACTGAATGAGAGGAGGCTTTTTACAAGGCCATGATTGGATATATCCTCCAAGATGAGTCTTATGTTATATTCAGAAGTCATGGGAAAAAAACATAGACACAAGATACCATAAAAGGTTGTCATCTCCCTAACCAGGATAATGTTTTTCATCAAATTCAAGGAGACTTTTAATTTCTTTTGTGCAGGTTAATCATTGAGATGGGTTAACGTACACGCATTAGTTAATCTTTGCAGTCCGTTAAATGAACAGGTTTATTGACTTTACAAAAGGTTACTTTGTGTAACGATTACACTGAAAGAGCAGAATTCAATAGGGTGCAATATAAAGCATTATTTTTCCTTCCACTGTCCCTAAAAGCCTGCTAGAGGGGCCAGCTATTTCTGTGCTTTTGATGAAAAGTCAAAGCAGTCCCATAGCTTCAGTAACTTTTAATTAAAAAACAGTCTCTTAATAATCAAAATTCTCTACCTCATTCAAAGTTAAACCTTGTCCAGTAGTTCCCTTGAAAGTCCTCTTACTCAAGATAGAGATAAGGGAACAGTGGAAAATGCTACATCACTACAACTGTTTCTAAGGAAATTCTGTTCCAAACACTCCCATCCTTTGAACTTTCTAACTTCTAAATATTTTCTTAGTGTAGACTGAACAGAGGGTCTCAGTATTTGTTTTGGGATGCCATTTTAGCAAGCCCTGCATAGTGATGGAGCCCTTACTAAGGATGCACAGATAATGGCCCTTATCTCAGCCTTTCAGCCTTTAGCCAAAACAGAAAGAAAAGGTCCCAGTTAAATATCCTGCCATATTTGTAACTCCAGAAGGATTTGGGGGGACACTAAAAATAAAGGCAGGGTGACATAAAAATAACAATGTGCTAGGATTCTTGTTAAGTGACTCTCAAAGGGCAGTGGGAAACCAGTTACACTCAGGGTTCGGGTATACAGTGTTTTTCTAATGTTTGGGTTGGTAAAGTTTGAGAACCAATGCTCTTTTACACTTTAAACAAATCAATCATTCTTGACATAAGTCATTTATGAAATAAGAATGCTGAACTAGAGAGATTTATAAGATTCCCTTAAACTCAAATTATTTAAGAATAACTTCCTTAAGCAATCAAAAAGAGAAAATAAAATTGTCAAAATATTATGTCTAGTCATCTTAGCTTTGATTTTGCTTACATGAAGTAGGCAGGCAGTTTTTAAAACCTAAAAATCTAAAACATATTGGCACAATTTATGAACTTAAATGAGAAGCAGCATCTTCATTTTATAAAAAATGATGGTCGTGGTATTTAAAGATGGGTAGTAGTTTCCAGCAATAAGTAGGAGCCACTATTATTAAATAATTAGTTTCTATTTTGGTTTTTCTAGGAAAGCTTGTATTTATTTATTTATTAACGTAAATAAGTCTCTGTGTCCTCAGATAAGAATATTAATTGACCTGGCTCCAGTCTGTGTGAAATGTGAATTTCCTTAAAACTGAAAATTTAGAAATCAAACATACTACTATTTCAAGGAAGTACTAATGTTTTCAATAGAGGGAAAAAGACATGGGTTGAAACAAAGAAATAGAGTTGGAGATAATTATAGTAGTATTGAGGATAGCCTATAAAGAGACAATAATGATTAATAAAAGGACACCTGCAAGGCATATAAGATTTTCAAAACTTGAAGACTTATTTTTTCCATCAGTCTATAGAACTTAAGGTAGAAAACAGCAACATAAGGAATTCCTGGACAAGATAGCCAAATAGGAACAGCTCTGGTCTGTAGCTCCTAGCAAGGCCAATGCAGAAGATGGGTGATTTCTGCATTTCCAACAGAGGTACCCGGTTCTTCTCACTGGGACTAGTTAGACAGTGGGTACAACCCACGGAGGGCGAGCAGAAGCAGGGTGGGGCGTTGCCTCACCTGGGAAGCACAAGGGGTCAGAAAACTCCCTCCTCTAGCCAATGGAAGTCCTGAGGGACACTGCCGTGAGGGACGGTGCTATCCAGCCTAGATACTATGCTTTTCCCACAGTCTTTGCAACTCACAGACCAGGAGATTCCCTCGGATGCCTACACCACCAAGGCCCTGGGTTTCAAGCACAAAACTGGGCAGCCATTTGGGCAGACACTGAGCTAGCTGTGGGAGTATTTTTTCGTACCCCAGTGGTGCCCCTGGAATGCCAGCGAGACAGAGCCGTTCACTCCCCTGGAAAGGGAGCTGAAGCCAGGGAGCAAAGTGGTCTTCCTCAGCAGATCTCACCCCCATGGAACCCAGCAAGCTAAGATCCACTGGCTTGAAATTCTTGCTGGCAGTCCAGCAGTCTGAAGTCAACCTTGGACACTCAATCTTGGTGCGGGGAGCGGCGTCCACCATTACTGAGGCTTGAGGTTTTCCCTCACAGTGTTAAACAAAGCTGCCAGGAAGTTTGAACTGGGTGAAGCCCATCCGCAGCTCAGTGAAGCCACTGTAGCCAGACTGCCTCTCTAGATTCCTCCTCACCAGGCAGGGCATCTCTGAAAGAAAGGCAGCAGCCCCAGTCAGGGGCTTATAGATAAAACTCCCATCTCCCTGAAACAGAGCACCAGGCAGATGGGGTGAATGTGGGTGCAGCTTCAGCAGACTTAAACGTTCATTCCTGCCAGCTCTAAAGATAGCAGCAGATCTCCCAGCACAATGCTCCAGCTCTGCTAAGGGACAGACTGCCTCCTGCCTCCTCAAGTGAGTCCCTGACCCCCGTGCCTCCTGATTGGGAGACACCTCCCAGCAGGGTTTGACAGACACCTCATACAGGAGAGCTCCAGTTGGCATCTGGCAGGTTCCCCTCTGGGACGAAGCTTCCAGAGGAAGGAGCAGACAGAAACCTCTGCTATTCTGCAGTTTCTGCTGGTGATTCCCAGGTAAACAGGGTCTGGAGTGGACTCACAGCAAACTCCAGCAGGACTGTAGAAGAGGGGCCTGACTGTTGGAAGACTAACAAACAGAAAGCAACAACATCAACATCAACAAAAACAATGACCACGCAAAAACTCCATCCAAAGATCACCAACAGCAAAGACCAAAGGTAGATAAATCCACGAAGATGAGGAAAAAACAGTGCAAATAGGCTGAAAATTCCAAAAACCAGAATGCCTCTTCTGCTCCAAAGGATCACAACTCCTCACCAGCAAGGGAACAAAACTGGCTGGAGAATGAGTTTGACGAATTGACAGAAGTAGGCTTCAGAAGGTGGGTAATAAAAAACTCCTCTGAGCTAAAGGGGCATGTTCTAACCCAATGCAAGGAAGCTAAGAACCTTGATAAAAGGTTAGAGGAATTGCTAACTAGAATAACCAGTTTAGAGAAGAACATAAATGACCTGATGGAGCTGAAAAACACAGCACAAGAACTTTGTGAAGCATACACAAGTATCAATAGCCAAATCAAGCAGAAGAAAGGATATCAGAGGTTGAAGATCAACTTAATGAAATAAAGCATGAAGACAAGATTAGAGAAAAAAGAATGAAAAGGAACACACAAAGCCTCCAAGAAATATGGGACTATGTGAAAAGACCAAACCTATGTTTCATTGGTGTACCTGAAAGTGACAGGGTGAATGGAACCAAGTTGGAAAACACAGTTCAGGATGCTTTCCTTGCCTGATTACCCTGAAGGATTTTGTCACCACCAGGCCTGCCTTACCAGAGCTCCTGAAGGAAGCACTAAATATGGAAAGGAAAAACCGCTATCAGCCACTGCAAAACATACTGAAATGTAAAGACCATTGACAGTATGAAGAAACTGTATCAACTAATGTGCAAAATAACCAGTTAGCATCATAATGACAGAATCAAATTCATACATAACAATATTAACCTTAAATGTAAACGTGCTAAATGCCCCAGTTAAGAGGTAAAGACTGGCAAATTCGATGAAGAGTCAAGACCCATTGATGTGCTGTATTCAGGAGACCCATCTCATGTGCAACAACAAGCATAGGCTCAAAATAAAGGGATGGAGGAATATTTACCAAGCAAATGGAAAGCAAAAAAAACAGGGGCTGCAATACTAGTCTCTGATAAAACAGACTTTAAACCAACAAAGATTTAAAAAGACAAAGAAGGGCATTACATAATGGTAAAGGGATCAATGCAACAAGAAGAGCTAACTATCCTAAATATATATGCACCCAATACAGGAGCACCCAGTTTCATAAAGCGAGTTCTTAGAGACCTACAAAGAGACTTACACTCCCACACAATAATAGGGGGAGATTTTAACACCCCACTGTCAACATTAGATCAATGAGACAGAAAATTAACAAGGATATTCAGGACTTGAACTCAGCTCTGGACCAAGCAGACCTAATAGACATCTACAGAACTCTTCACCCCAAATCATCAGAATATACATTCTTCTCAGCACCATATTGCATTCTAAAATTGACCACGTAATTGGAAATAAAACACTCCTCAGCAAATGCAAAGGAACAGAAATCAAAACAAACAGTCTCTCAGACCACAGTGCAATCAAATTAGAGCTCAGGATTAAGAAACTCACTCAAACTGTACAACTACATGGAAACTGAACAACCTGCTCCTGAATGACTACTGGGTAAATAATGAAATGAAGGCGGAAATAAGTTCTTTGAAACCAATGAGAACAAAGACACAATGTACCAGAATCCAGGACACAGCTAAAGCAGTGTTTAGAGGAAAAATTATAGCATGAAATGCCCACAGGAGAAAGTGGCAAAGATCTAAAACTGACACCCTAACATCACAGTTAAAACAACTAGACAAGCAAGAACTAACAAATTCAAAAGCTAGCAGAAGGCAAGAAATAACTAAGATGACAACTGAACTGAAGGAGACAGAGGCAGGAAAAACCCTTCAAAAATATCAATGAATCCAGGAGCTGTATTTTTTGAAAAGATTAACAAAATAGACTATGAGACAGACTAATAAAGAAGAAAAGAGAGAAGAATGAAATACACATAATGGAAAATGATAAAGGGGATCTCACCACTGATCCTACAGAAATACAAACTACCATCAGAGAATACTATGAACACTTCTATGCAAATAAACTAGAAAATCTAGAAGAAATGGATACATTCCTGGATACATACATCCTCCCCAGACTAAACTGGGAAGAAGTCAAATTCTTGAATAGATCAAAAACAAGTTCTAGAATTGAGGCAGTAATTAATAGCCTACTAGCCAAAAAAAAAACCCAGGACCAGACAGATTCACAGCCGAATTCTACCAGGGGTACAAAGTGGAGCTGGTCCCATTCCTTCTGAAACTATTCTGAACAATAGAAAAAGAGGGACTCCTCCCTAACTAATTTTATGAGACCAGCATCATCTTGATACGAAAACCTGGCAGAGATACAACAACAACAAAATTTCAGGCCAACACCCCTGATGAACATCAATGCGAAAATCCTCAATAAAATACTGGCAAACTGAATCCAGTAGCACATTAAAAAGCTTATCCACCATCATCAAGTTGGCTTCATCCCTGGGATGCAAGGCTGGTTCAACATATGCAAATCAATAAACGTAATCCATCACATAAACAAAATCAATGACAAAAATCACGTGATTATTTCAGTAGATGCAGAAAAGGCTTCAGTAAGATTCAACACACCTTCATGCTAAAAACACTCAATAAACTAGTTACTGATGCAACGTATCTCAAAATAATAAGAGCTATTTATGACAGACCCACCGCCAATATCATACTGAATGGGCAAAAACTGGAAGCATTCCCTTTGAAAACTGGCACAAGACAAGGATGCCCTCTCTCACCACTCCTATTCAACATAGTATTGGAAGTTCTGGCCAGGGCAATCAGGCAAAAGAAAGAAAGAAAGGTCTTCAAATAGGAAGAGAGGAAGCCAAATTGTCTCTGTTTGCAGATGACATGACTGTATATTTAGAAAACCCCATCGTCTCACCCCCAAGACTCCTTAAGCTGATAAGCAACTTCAGCAAAGTCTCAGGACACAAAATCAATGTGCAAAAATAACAAGCATTCCTATACACCAATAACAGACAAACAGAGCCAAATCATGAGTGAACTCCCATTCACAATTGCTACAAAAAGAATAAAATACCTAGAAATACAACTTACAAGGGATGTGAAGGGCCTCCTCAAGGAGAACTACAAACTACTGCTCAAGGAAATAAGAGAGGACACAAACAAATGGAAAAACATTCCATGCTGATGGCTAGGAAGAATCAATATTGTGAAAACGGCCATACTGGCCAAAGTAATTTCGATTCAATGCTATTTCCATCAAGCTGTTATTGACTTTCTTCACAGAATTAGAAAAAATTAATTAAATTTCATATGGAACCAAAAAAAAAAGAGCCCATATAGGCCAGACAATCATAAGCAAAAGGAACAAAGCTGAGGCATCATGCTACCTGACTTCAAACTATATTTCAAGGCTACAGTAACGAAAACATCAGGGTGCTGGTACCAAAATAGATATATACACCAATGAAACAGAACAGAGTCCTCAGAAATAATGTCACACATCTAAAACCATCTGATCTTTGACAAACCTGACAAAAACAAGCAATGGGGAAAGGATTCCCTATTTAATAAATGATGTTGGGAAAACTGGCTAGCCATATGCAGAAAACTGAAACTGGACACCCTGCTTACACCTTATAAAAAAATTTACTCAAAATGGATTAAATACTTAAACATAAGACCTAAAACCTTAAAAACCCTAGAAGAAAACCTAGGCAATACCATTCAGGACATAAGCATGGGCAAAGACTTCATGACTAAAACACCAAAAGCAATGGCCACAAAAGCCAAAATTGACAAATGTGATCTAATTAAACTAAAGAGCTTCTGCACAGCAAAATAAACTATTGTCAGAGTGAACAGGCAACCTACAGAATGTGAGAAAATTTTTGCAATCTATCCATCTGACAAAGGGCTAATATCCAGAATCTACAAGGAACTTGAACAAATTTACAAGAAAAAAAACAAACAACCCCATCAAAAAGTGGGCAAAGAATATGAACAGACACTTCTCAAAAGAAGACATTTATGCGGCCAACAAATACATGAAAAAAAGCTTATCATCGCTGGTCATTACAGAAATGTAAGTCAAAACCACAATGAGATACCATCTCATTCCCATTAGAATGGCAATTAAAAAGTCAGGAAATAACGGATCCTGGAGAGGATATGGAGGAACACTTTTACACTGTTGATGAGAGTGTAAATTAGTACAACCATTTTGGAAGACAGTGTGGCAATTTCCTCAACGATCTAGAACCAGAAATACCATTTCACCCAGCAATCCCATTACTGAGTATATACCCTAAGGATTATAAATCATTCTACTATAAAGACACATGCACACATATGTTTATTGCAGCACTGTTCACAATAGCAAAGACTTGGAACCAACCAAATGGACATCAACGTTAGACTGGATAAAGAAAATGTGGCACATATACACCATGGAATACTATGCCACCATAAAAAAGAATGAGTTCATGTCCTTTGCAGGGACATGGATGAAGCTGAAAACCATCATTCTCAGCAAACTAACACAAGATCAGAAAACCAAACACCGCATGTTCTTATTCATAACTGGGAGTTGAACAATGAGAACATTTGGGCATAAGGAGGGGGAACATCACACACTGGGGCCTGTCAGGGGATGGTGGGCAAGGGGAGGGACAGCATTAGGAGAAATACTTAATGTAGATGACAGGTTGATGGGTGCAGTAAACCACCATGGCACATGTATACCTATGTAACAAACCTGCACTTTCTGCACATGTGTCCCAGAACTTAAAGTATAATTTTAAAAAGAGAAAAAAATAAAATAAAATACCAAAGTTGTCAATAAGAAACAAAAATTGAACTCCTGATTGCTTGATGAATTGGGAATGTGACAGGAGGTAAGGCTGCCCTTCAGTATGGGCATAACAAGAGTTGTCACGCTAAGGAGACTATTCTGCCTAAAATTCTGTGTTACTATTTTGTATTTAAGTATGCTGGTATATTAAAAGTGCACATATTTGGAAAAAACAGCAACATAAAATCTGACTTTTAGGTTCTAAGATAGACACTAAAGAAGAAGACTGACCACTCAGAAAGTCCTATTTTTCCTTTACAGATCATTTTCCTTCTCCTTTTTCTTTTTTCTTTTTTGTTGGGAGCCCACTCCAGACTTTAGCAGCCAAAGGAGAACTACCCCACTCTCCCAACCTCCTTAGAGACTCTATTTAAAAAAAAAAAAATCCCCATTTAATCCCTGACCTGGTTTGCATGATCAACTGGGCACACATTCTAAGGTCTGTGAGGAAGTTTGTGTACAATGGCTGTTCCACAATCCCATTTCATTAAAAGAAGGCAATCTCTGTTTAAATAACATTTCTGGTCCACTCACTATTCTTGGAGGCACAAGTGACTGTCTGGATGTGTAAATGGATGTGTCAACACCAGGAAGAGTAAATGTTTGGATGTTCACTACAAGTCTTTGCTTTGGACATTGCTGGTGTTTGCAGAAGACCCATAGGGCAGAGAGGCACTGATTTCATAGTAGCAGCTTAGGACTTCACGGTGGTAAATGACTCTGATGATGTATTATGACACACCTCATAAATGTGAAATTATGACTGTTTACATTTTAAAGTATATGGGATATTTTTCTACGTTAATCATTTAATTTTTTACACCTTCTTTTCATGGTCTTTATGTTACCTAGGCTTGGAAGTGATGCCACTTGTTTTCATTGTTTTAATCAGTACAGTTTTCTTCCTTAGACATAAAAACACATCTAAGGTAGCTTTTGTAGCCTTCTTACTCTAACTAATGTCTGCAGAGGACCCCAGGCAGCAACATCTTTTGATGTAGTGATGTGCAGAAATAGATCATTGTATCCAAGCATTATTTAAATCATTCAAAAATCTTCTATATAAAACTGCAATTTAAACTCCAAGAAGGTGCACTTGGAATAACAGAAAGACTAAGTTAGAAAGAGACAAACCCGAGTTCTAATCATGGTTCTGCTAGAGCCATAGTCATGGTTCTGCTAGAGGCATAACCTAGAGAAGACTTTTCATGAACTCAGATTTCTAATTTGTAAAATAAAGTAGCTAAATGGATGAGCTCTAAGATCCTTTTTAGCTCAAAATTGTATCAAGTGAGTTCTTGGTGTCTAAAAGAAACTTGCCATTATTAAAAGTACCAACTCTATCCAAATTAGCTTTCATTCATTACATTTAAACAATTCCTTTGTATATGGAATTAAAACAGGAAATTACTAAATTTATTTGCAAAGATCTGAATATCATTTGTCTATGCAGTTTGACTAATGTGAAAATAACCTGCAGAACTGCAAACTGCAGAGGAAGTCAGAGTTCATAGAAAATCTCTCTCCTTCTTTCAGGACCTTCTGCCCAGAGTGTGTCTTTAGAGTTAGGCAGTTCACCATCTGAGGCAAGAAAAGAAAGAGAAAGCAACATAATCAAATAGAAAACTCTGAGAAGAACGCTCCTTTCATAAATTAGACTTCCTGTTTTTTACTTGATGATCTACAGTTTCTACAAAAGCCTTATTGTTTAGTGTAAAAGACCCCCCTCCCCAGCCCCCTTCAGTGAATTTGGGTAGAAAATTACACATATCTCCCAGGACTTTCACCAAAGTTTCTCCCTTATGTAGCACTGGCATTTCTTCAAATCTCCTCTAAATATTATGAGAGACAGAAGTAACCTTTTGTTTGGAATGCTAGTTGTGACTTCGGATTATCAGTGAAGCCCCTTTGTTTGGGCTCTATTGAAGCATGTCAACAGCTGTCAGCAATAATACTTGCTCCGCCTGCTGCAGCGTGATGTATTGATGTGTATACAACAATATGTTATAAATTGAAATAAAATATGCATTTTTTCATAATTTATCAGCATTATGATGGCACAAAAGAGGCAGTCTTATGAATAATACAGAGCTCTTCAGCGGGCATTATGTACTGTAGGTAATAAACGCAGCCTCTCCCCTGGACTGCTGGGAGAGTTGTAAAGCAGAATGCATTAGTTCAGCCCTGTGATAATAAATCATTTTAGTATGTCAGTAGGCCCTGTCTAACTTTTACTCCTGAGGTCTGAAAGAATAGTGTGCCATACGGCTCTGGATGGTTTGTGAAGTGTTTAGACTGGCTCCAATTCTCCTGGGTAATGTTTTGAGTGAGCGATATGGTTAGATAACAAGTGGCAGTATTTCTCAGGTATCAATATTGTGATGCCTCCTGTTGTTTTATTGCCTGGAGTGGCTGATTTTGTCCTAATTGGAACTGTAGTTCTTCTTTGTATCTCTATTTGCAATATGGTGCAGTATTTCTTTAAAAAATAAAAGTTGTTCTGTAATACTGCTGGAAATCGCTTCACCCTGACTCTTAGTTATCTTTGCATGGATGAGAAATCAATAAATCCTCACTGTTGTTATTTTATCCTCTTAAAAATATGGATACCTTTCTAGGAACTGCTTTTCTTGGCACTACAATGGCCATCGGTTCACCATGACCTCATTTATTTCAAATGGTAGCAAACCAGCCTCTTTAGTAGTGAATTTAAATTGATCGTAGGATTTAAAGCATTATGTTTATATAAACTTTGTTAAAATATCCAAGCCTTCTGTATGTATTAATTTCTCCTAGGATAACAGCAGGCATAATGGTTTATACATATGTTGACAAGGCCCCATTTTAAATTATTCTTTTGGCTGAGAATATACACCTGAAATTTTAACACATTACAATTTTCTCCTACGGTAACAAAGATCTGAAAAACATTATAAGAAACACTAGATGGAAAACAACAGCTGCTCTGAAGGAGGTGAGACAGATATTTCATTTTGGCATTATTTTATCATGTTACGACTGTGTAAATGAATTCTAAACAAAACTTCGGCCCTTTCTTTTTGATGCATAAGATTACTTCCCAACCCTCTGCTGTCTTGAACTAAGTATTCATATATTAAGTTCATGCTCATCCATGAACAGTTAAGAAAACAGTGATTTGATGCATCCACACAGTACTTTTTACTGCAGTGTAATAGTATGACTTATAACTTGAGCTCATTTTAAACATTCAAACTAATTAGAGTCATAAAACTATAACAATAGTACATTTTAATCCACTGGTATATTAACCAATGTGGGTGGAGACATGATTTTCATACAAAAGACTCTGAACTAGTCCAGAAAAATATATGGATTGAAACAGGTGGGAAATAACAGTTCAGGCCCACTGCTCCTTCATGTCCCTGAAATATAAACGCAAGGACTATTAGCAGCAGCACACCAGCTGAGCTGCATAAAGATGGTCAATTTCTAAGGAAACTAGAGTTTATGTAATAGAGGGCCTTTTGGACCACATCAACTTGACTTCATTTTGAAGCAAATACGTAACCAGTGCAGCTTGCAAGGCATGGCATGGCTTTCACGCATTTCAAATGGCTTGTGTGTGGCCTCTGTTCTGCCCCAGCGGGTCCTCCAAGCTGGCCCCCACAGAAGAGATTGCTGCAGTCCAATATAGAGATTAGCAAAGCATGAAGCACTATGGTGACAGCAATTTTGAAGACAGATGCCTTCTCTTTGTCTCCAGAGTGGGGCTAGTGAAGAAAATAGCAGTGCAAAGTTCTTTGCCATTAACTTACCTCTTCCATTTGCTTTGTGAGTGTACCCTAAAAAAGAAAGTGGAATTCTGACTACATGATGGATCTCCAGTAGTTGTTATGAAAGGCTTGGAAATTTTGACAGCAAGTAGGGCATGCCATCAAATATTAAGCTTAAGACTATCTACTGATTTGTGAGAAGCCACTATGTACATAGGAAGTACTGGTGGTGGGCCTTTCCTTTAGGTTCATGTGTAGCTGGAGATTAATTTGATGCTTGAGATCCATTGTGCTTTGGAACAGAATCCTCTTAACATCCCTACCATACGCTCACAGGAAAGATGATTTAAAGAACTGTGGTTGGCTAACATGCATTGTTTCTACTTAGGGAAGACAGTTTTTTAATAAAAAAACTTTCAAAGCAAAATATCAAATATGCTTTAATAGAGAATTTTATACATCATTGAGTGAAGGCTTTTAAAAATTCTTTGATTCAAGACATCTTTTGTTTGGAAAACAGAAATTCTGAAGCTGGTTGCTCTGTGGAATACACTTTAAAAGAAAAGTAAATAGGTCATTGATTTATCGTACTTTCCAGGAAATTCCTTTTTGCGATTTTATTTTGGAAAATGTAAAAGACACAGAAAATTCCTTCACATATATGAAAAAAAATCACCCTTCAGGAAAATTATACATCTTCATACATAAGTATTCTACAGCACACACATTCTGATATATATATACACTTTAACTTGGAAGAAAGATCTAGAAAAATACAAAACCTAGTATTGATATCACTTAATGAGCTTTCATGGAATAATAATTCTGAAATGGACCATGACTAAACCTATGAGGTATAATTTCATATATTTACCCTAGTTTCAGAAACATAGGTATTTAACAATCTTTTGGAGAAGGAATAACCGGTCATTTTTCATGGTCTAATGAGGTATTTATTACCTTTTCTGGGTCTGCCATGAATACCCCTTTTAGAAGTGTCAGATTTTTCATTTTCATTTGTAAAAATTTACAATTTTCTATGTCTAAGTAATTTGATTCATTTCCTTAAACATTCTTTGAATCCTATATTTATCTCTCTCTAAATTGAACAAAACATATATTTAAATGAGAGAATGAAAGTCTCCTTTTTAAAGAAATGGTATCTATGTTGCTTGCTTCCAAAGTTGCTTTTTTAAAAAAACATGCTACAATTTATCTTGGGTAATGTAAATTCTAAGATAGAACTTGTAAAACACTTTCAAGATATCTGAATTATGTTATCCACTAGATTATATGTACTTTTTGTACAGGTATAATGTAAAGATATAAAAATTTTATTTTACTTGGTTTCTAGGAACATTATGAACATTGAAAATGTTGTATAATTTCTGAGATATTGGTGATCAGAAACACTATTATTTGTTCTAATATAAAATGTTTCTGAAGAATAAGATTTAAATGGAAGAGCCAAGAAAGTCATAGCCTTACCTTATATTTGCTTAGGTGAAGGCCTTTGTGAGCACTGTAGCATTTCTTGGATGTAGACAGAATTCAGTTTTATCCCTAATTTCTTATTTAGTGGCTATATAAACTTCTATATATACTTAAACTCTCTGAATCTGTTTTATGATCTGCAAAGTGGGAATAATGACTTTCACAGTTTCTGGAAAATTTGAAAGTACTCAATAAATATTATTTTTCTTTATTTACATGTCATAAAATCATTATTCATCCTAAGCCTCCCAAAGCCAAGAGTAGCCCTTAAACACAGTAGATGCTCAATACACTATAAACATGTAATGTTTATAGTTATTGAGTGAGGCCAGAACTACGTGAGTCTTGGTTTGTACTCCTCATATGCTCAAGTTTTATGAACAGGATTGTGAAGAGAATAAGATTATGAAGGAAATAAGACAGCTTTGTGAACACCATGAGGAAGATCTATGGCAGCGTGGGCAAATCCTGCAGTTATTCTTCTCCATAGAGACCCCCTATTGTATTCATTTCATTTCCAAGGAGGCATCCCATTACCTCAAACCTGGTACATGAGATGCAACCTTACTAAGAATCTCAGCACAGGAACCCTGAGTACCAAACTGGGAGGAAGCCGGGACCAGGATAACTGGAAATATGCTGGCATTGGGAAAACAGGCCAAAGGATCTGCATCCACCCAGGTTGTGTTTGGCAGTCTTCAGCAGAGGTTAATCAATTAATCAGCAGGAACACAAGCAACAAGCAAAGCATGAGTAGCAGGCGTTAGAGAAAAAAGTGGGTCAGGCATAACAGTTCTGAGGCAAGAGAAAGATGTAATCCATATTTACAACTATGAAGTTATAAATTACAGTGAACAGAAGGACTGAAGAAAATGGGAAGAACAAAGGTTTAAGCAAACAGCTAGAGAGAGTTGTTCATTCCCATCACAAGGCTCAAAATCTTTATGAAAGGGGAGAATACCATTCCAGGCCTTCTAAGGATCATTATGTGTAGGAAGAGGTGGTTTCATGTTGCTGGAGAGCACATGTGTCCAGGAAGTGCAGACCAAGAGAAAAAAAGTGGCAAAAGTGCAGAGGTCAGAGAAGGAAGTGATAAAGGGTCCTGTAAGAAATGTTCACTTACAACTTTTCATTGCATTTTTGAAGCTACCATTTAGGGTTTTTTTCTTGATGTGATTCTTATATTTCAGGACCCACCCCCCGCAACTGGGTTTGTGCTTCCTTTTGCCACTCCTTTGGGTAGAATTAGTGTCTAGAACCCCAGATAGCCCAGATATTTATTCACTTTTTAACTATACATGATATCACCTTGGCCATGCCTGGAAGCATGAGACTTCTTTTTAGTTCTTAAAATGACATTCTAAGTATGCTGAAGCAAGCTGCTAATTTGTTGACTTTATTCTTTAAGGAATTTGGAGAAGAACGTTCACTTTAGTAAGATTCAGCAAACTTGGAAAGTATGTCCCAGAGAGTTGTGCATCAAACCATTATGAGTAATGTTTTAGACTCTACATTTGACAGAATTGGCTAGGGGTTTTAATAAACAACTCCAAATCCTCACTATTATGAAAAGACCAATGTGAATGTTTCTGGTCAGGCAGCTCTCTCGGGAGGCTCTTTTCTGAGATATGGCTCAGAATTCTGGAGTCCGTGCATGCTGTGGCTCCACCACCATCTTGGAGGCACATGCACCTTGCTTCTGGCTGCTCACTCTGGGTAGGTAGAAGTGAATGGGAGATAGGAGGGATGCTGGAGAACAGGTCACTCAGGTTACTTTATGGTTATTTTATGGCCAGTTCTAAAAAAAAGTCCCACCTCATTGCAAGGTGGGACTCCATGACTAACTTCTGGCTGGTGGAATGTGGGTATAGGACATGTAATTAATTGTCCTAGGCAATGTAATTTTCTGGGTGCTGACAAGGAAAAAAATACGGACACACATGTAGCATTGTATCTGCCATAGCCTCTATAAAGCTTAGCCCTCTCCACTCAAGCGACTGACCTAGCCCCTTCCCTACTCCAACCTTCTCCAGTTCTCCCCTACTACCTGCACTCCTGCTCTGTCAAGAGCCATAACCTAAATAGCCATAAAGCAGTGACTGCCCCCAACTCTCTCCACCACTATTAAGAATGATTGTCAGAGCAAAGTGCCAGCAATGTGGCAGATTTCCTTAGAATCTTTAAGTGTTCTCTTCCTGTTTTGTAAAAGCAAACTCACCATTAATGCATATCACTGGTATGTTGTACTCCAAGTACAGGCAGAAATAACTCATCCTGGCAAAAGGAAATCACTCTGGAAATTACCAGAAGATGTGACATGGATTATTTAGTGTAATGGCTGAAGGTGTTTTCAGTAAAATTCAGTGTATGCTGTGTTCCCTGATCCCATTTGTCCTCTTAAAATTAATTTCTGTAGTGTTTCACAGTTACCTGTTTAATTATTCATTCTAGATGTCATGGAGAATGATACAGTACTGCAAAATAAAGCTAATAAAACAAGTTTCTAATGCTAAATATCAAAGCTGGAAAATATGACCATTACAAATAAGCAAGAATCTGTCTTCTCTTTTCCTAAGTATTCTACAAAGACATGTCATTCAATAAACAATAGGGTTGCTTGGATTAATTTGAAGATGTTTGCATAAATAGGCTCAGAGTTTTATAGTTATGTTGTTGTGGGGTTTCTGTTTTTGTTTCTTTTTTTCCTCTATAGTTTGCTTGTTTGTATCACAAGAGTACGTGTTTCACAGGCAAAATATTCACCTTGAACTTTCATGCCATTGAAACTTCCTCTTCTCTTTGCAGTGTAGGGTTATGGGAGAGGCATGAACTTTCAAAGTCAGGCAGACCTGGGTGCAAGTCTTGCCTTTAACACACTTGTGCAAGTCACTTGCCATCTCACAGGCTGTTTCTCACCTGTAAAATATACTTCCCAATGTTATTATATGTATGAAACTAAGTGCTGTAGAACAAAACCTGAATTTAGCATACTGACTTGACTCTTTCCTAAACAGATTAATTTCTACTAATAATTTTATATGAACTATAAATGGCAAGGTTGATTTCAATGGATAAAAATATAAAAAGAACAGTGAAAACTGTGAGGACTTTATGAAGACTATTAAATGAGAGAAGGGAATTCATTCATTTTAAATATTTATCATTTAAAATTATTTTACTTAAAATAGTAGAACAAAGACAGTACTTTGAAACTAAGTTTCTTTATTAAAATAGAGATGATTACAACTCTATTACCTTAAATATTACCTCTTTTTATACCTAAGCTCAACGAATCACATTTCATCAATGAGAATACTTAGAAATTAAGGCAGAGCTTTGCATATTATAGGATTACAAAAACAGTTTTCTAAAGTCCTATTGTAAACCTGGAAGATAAGGTTTAAGAGATTTCTTGGATCTCTTAAACAGAAAAACATAGAAAATCAACTCAGGAGGCTAAACATCCTTAACATAAATACTAAAAGGAGAGAAATTAGAAAGTGGAGGAAATTATCAAGTAAATGAACAAAGAAAATGTCATACAGCTGAATGAAGACATGAATCTTCTTCAAAGAGCCTAAAGTCTTCTAGAAAGGGAAACGTGGTCATAGACATGTAAAAAATAAATCTCAGTAGATCTGATTTCTCATTAGTACCACAGCAGAGACAATGGAGCAATCCTTTCAAATTTTGAGAGGTAATGTTTCAAACTGGAATTCCATACCCAGTCAAGACGTCTTTAAATGATAAGTCAAAATAAAGACAATTTCAGAAATTCAAGAACTTCAGAAGTTTACCTTCTACTCACCCTTTGTGAAGATGTCACTCGAAGGTGTACTCTGGCCAAACCATCATGAAAATTAAGAAAAGGATTTGAGATATAAAAAACACTGGAAACAATTCATTGAGGTCAATTACAAAGAGTTCCCATATTGTCATGAAATCACAAATAGTCCCCAAGTTCAGAAAATGTAAAACAAAGAAATAATATAAATTGATTTAACTCAAAGATAAAATTACTAAGAAGCTAGAAATTGTTAATTGTGAAGACATTTTTTTTTTCTCTGCAGGACAAAAGAAAGGTAATTAGGAAAGTGAGACAAAGAGCAAATATACAGAAATGAACTATCCCTATACCACCCCCTCACCAAAATTAAATAATCAAAAACTCCATAAGAAAATAATGGCCTAAATATGAGAGGGGTCTTCAAAAAGTTCTTGGAAAATCTGTATTATGAAAAAATTATGTATGAATTTCAAAACTTTTGGCCACAAAATAAGCTCATATGAATATGTTATAACATGTCGGAACAGGATCTAGTTTGAGGCACTATGAAGGATAAGACATCAGTTTCAAAAGATACCCTGTCAGAGCAGCCCGAATTCTACTGAAATTGTAGCAAAAACAAACATCAAATTTATGGTGAAGCTTGGGTGGAAGAATGGTGAAATTATGGATGCTTTGCAAAAATTTGGGACAATGCCCCAAATAAATCAGCAGTTTACAAATGGATAACTTGTTTTAAAAACAGGTGAGATAATGTTGAAGATGAAGCCTGCAGGCACAGACCATCCATTTCCTCAAAAACTAAATTTTTTGAGGAACAATTTCATCTTGCTTGTGCCATAATTGAAAAGGATCTACGGTTAAAAGCAGAAACAATAGCCCATACCACAGACATCTCAACTGGGTCACCTTACATAATTCTGACCAAAAAATGTTGACCAAATTTTCCACCTGATGAGTGTCAAAATTGTTGCACCCAGATCAGCTGCAGACAATAGCAGAGCTTTCAACAGAAATTTTAAACAAGTGGGATCAAGCTCCTAAAGGATTTCTTCAAAGAACTGTAACAGGAGATGAAACATGGCTTTACCAATGCAATCCTGAAGACAAAGCACAATCAAAGCAATGGCTACCAAGAGGTGACTGTGGTCCAGCCAAAGCAATAGTAGACAGGTCAAGAACAAAGTTCTTTGCAATATTTTTGGGGGATGCTCAAGGCATTTGGCTTGTTGGCTTTATGAAAGGTCAAAGAACAGTAACATCTCCTTATTATAAAGGTACTTTGAGAAAGTTAGATGAAAGTTTAACAGAAAAATTCTCAAGAAAGTTTTCCTCTTTCCTAGAGAATCCTTCTCTACCATGACAATGTTCCTGCTCATTGCTTTCATCAACAAAGGGCAATTTTTCAAGAGATTTGATAGGAAATAATTAGGCATCTACCTCACAGTCATGATTTGGCTCCTCTTACTTCTTTTTATTTTCTAATCTTAAAAAATCTGTAAGGTTGGGCGTGGTGGCTTACACCTGTAATCCCAGCAACCTGGGAGGCTGAGACAGGAGGATCACTTGAGTTATTCGAAACCAACCTGGGCAACATGGCAAGACCTAATCTCTACAAAAAACACAAAAATTAGCCAGTCATGTGGCATGTGCCTGTAGTCCTAGCTACCAGGAGGCTGAGGTGGGAGGATCACCTGAGCCCAGGAGGTTGACACTGCAGTGAGCCATAATCATGCCACTGCACTCCAGCCTGGGCAACAGAGCAAGGCCTTGACTCAAAAAACAAAAACATAAACAAAATCTGCAAAGGGCACCAATTTTTCTTCACTTAATAGTGTAAAAAAGACTACACTGATGTGGTTGAATTTCCAGGACGCTTAGTTTCTTAGGGATGAACTAAATGGCTGGTATCATCACTTATAAATGTGTCTTGAACTTGATGGAGTTTACATTGAGAAGTAAAGCTTCTATTTTTTTTAATTTTCATCTTTTAATTCCATTTTCCACAAACTTTTTGAAGTTCCTTTGCATAACAAACCAAAATATATCATACTTTTGAGCAGTTGATGGAATATAAGGAAAAAAACATTTAATTGTAATACTAGGATATTTGAATTTTAAAGAGGACAGAGATAATAACATTGGACTAAAATAATTTTTTTTAAATCTCACAGAACAAATAAAATCTTTAACCCAGGGGATAATGTATGTCAATGGCCCTAGTTCTGGCCCTGGTCCTGTCCTTGACCTCAGCTTCATTATGTGGCCACAGGAGTACTTTCACTGGCACTGTGACTTTTTACAAGCTAATGTATAAACTAAGGCCTGTTCTCTGAATCTTATTTTTGACTAGTTCTGACACCATTAAAATTGAGGGAAGACACTAAACTAGTGCTGGCTGGCCTAAAAGGTGCTAGGACATTGAAAAAAAATGGTTCGTTAAAATGTAGCCTGTTTACCAAGTGCCACTGGTGGGACATATGAAATATTCAGTGGAAAGGGAAGAATCTTTCCTTACCCTTCATTTTCCAACCAACCCCAGTGGAAAACAGCTACCTGTAATTTGTGCTCTATGACCTTGTCCATGTGATTCCCAGGCACTCGGTCATTTAGTTGGGGTAAAAGAATACAAAAAATTAACCAAACTGACTATTAGATTAAAAAAGAAAATGTGATATTTAATTATAGTCAACCTCTAAGAGACCCAGGGATCCAGAATGAAGAGGAAGATGGATTAAAACAATTTCCAAGCAACCTGGAGAATCCCCTGTTTTAGACTTAGTGCTGTATTAATACAGTGACAGCTTTGAAATCTCCCAAAGTAAATTCGTAACTGTTTTTCCATTACCCCTTTCAGACTCCATTCCTAGTCTGTCCTATAGAATACAGAAGCCAATTTATATTTTCTAGTCCAAATCTATGTTTTAATCTTTAATGATCATTTTTATGTTATAGAAACAATGTTGGAAATTAAAATTCCCAATAATCTTACCCCAGGGAAAACAGTATTAACAGTTCTTAATATATATGCGTATATATATGTTAATATATAGGTCAAATATATATATATATATATATATTTTTTTTTTTGAGACGGAGTTTCGCTCTGTCGCCCAGGCTGGAGTGCAGTGGCCAGATCTCAGCTCACTACAAGCTCCGCCTCCCGGGTTCACGCCATTCTCCTGCCTCAGCCTCCCAAGTAGCTGGGACTACAGGCGCCCGCCACCTTGCCCGGCTAGTTTTTTGTACTTTTTAGTAGAGACGGGGTTTCACCATATTAACCAGGATGGTCTCGATCTCCTGACCTCATGATCCGCCCGTCTCGGCCTCCCAAAGTGCTGGGATTACAGGCTTAAGCCACCGCGCCCGGCCGGTCAAATATATTTTAATAATTGAACTTCAAAATTGCTCCCAGTGATAATTTGTAGTGCTTGAAGATTATTTTTGTATATTCTCGTATTTTGCTATTTGTATATTATACATTCTTTCCCTATTTTCCAGGCTAAGAATGTGCTATTCTGGTTGAGTAATCCTGCATTAATAAATTTGAAGACTTAACGATACCAAAGCTGCATTGCCAGTCAAATCTGCTTTTTGTTTTTAGATATTCGCATAGGCTTTATCCCCTATGATACAACTGCACGGATTTTTACGTTTCATTTTATTTGTTTTATGAATGTTTTAAAATGATATGCTTTCTGTGGTAAATTTCTTTATAAATTACCTGATTAGGATTCGATGAGAAAAGATGTCTAATGGAGCTAGGATATAAATAGAATGAAGTTTAATGTATAAACTAAGGCCTATTTGCTGAAGCTTATTTTAAATTACTTCTGATACCATTAACATTTCCAACACCATTAAATGAGCCAAACAGGTAAAACAGACCAGTACAGTGTCTTCTAGAAAGAAATACAAAAGTTCTAGATTATAATTAACATTTGAATTCTCATTATTTATTGATTAATAAGATTTGGGGAGAATATTCTTTTTCTTTGAGAAGGCAGTATATACCCCTTCTATACTTTGAAGTGGTTTAGTGGTGGTCAGTTCTCTTAGGATTCACTCACTCATTGCTGTTAGAACACCAACAATCTGCTGTGTGATCACTGCGTCCCCCTTTGGCCTTGTTTTCTAATTCCTATTATTCTGCGGCACTTTTCTCTGGTGTCATTCACAGAGTGCTGTCTCAGAGGCCAATGTCAGAGTTGCTCCATGCATTCTTCAGTTAGAGCAAAAAGCAGGGAGTGAGCCTAGGTTCTTGGAGGAATTCATCATTTTACAACATTCTAGGGCAAATACTTATTAAAAATAAAGAGAGCTAGTCATTTTCTTGAACTGCTTTAAGCCCTAAAAATAATCAGTCAAAAACCTTCTCTGAAATGTTGTTTTTGGTTTCAGAGAGTAAAATGAGAGAGAGAGAGGGAGAGAGAGAGAGAGGGAGGAAGGGAGGGAGAAATTGACATTTTCTGCAATTAAGCCTTGGTCTGGACACTCTTTCTCAATGAGTAGAGTTAGATTTTTCCTCTCTTTTGTAATCTAATTAAATCATCAAGATTTCTTGAATCTCAGAACGCTTCTGTTGGACACACAATTAACTTGTATAGTTTATTTTAATTATTGGTTCTGAGTTCACATCCAAGTTGATGCTAGCTATTTTCTTGCCCAGAATTCATTTACTTTATAACCTCCTGTTTTTTTAGGCTTAGATGGCATCCTTATAATCTTTCTTTATAGTGACACTATTCAGAGACAAAATTGCTTTTCCCTTTTATCTGCTAGTTCTTCTAGAGTAAAACTTTCAGAGTAGTTGTTCAGGTAATAAAATTATTTTAATTTAATCTTATGGGAAACAACTGTAAATAATCCTACTATGTTTTTACATTATAAAACTGAGTTAGTTCTTCTTTCACAAGAATAGACTCAGCAATTTCAGTCACTAAAAGCCATATAAGTATATTTATATATTAAGATATTATACAAGTTATTTTTATCTTTGTACTACAATAATAGTTGATAGATAATACTATTTTATGATGCTTTCATGAACAACATTTCTTTCTAAAATAGATGCATGTCACCATCCCCTATTAAAAATAGACTTAGTGCATATATCTTTATTCAGTTGTTTATCTATTTTGATCTCTGAGTATCCTCTACCAGTATTATTCCAAGATAAAGCTTGTATTTATGAATGTATAGATGTATTTGCGTCATATTTTATATAATGTATACTGTTATGTCATCTTTAGGTATATATTATTGATAAGTACATTCTGAAAAGGAAAATACTATGTAACAATGATAGCAGTGTTACATTGCTTTTGCATAGCTCTTTTAGCTACTCTTTTAATACACATTTACACTTCTCTTCCAAAAATCTTCTGAAATAAGTGTATTTATAACTATGCATCTTCCTTTTAGAAAACAAATGTACTATGTCAATAAGTGATATGCCAAAGTGACCTGATAAATTTAGTACTACAATTAACAGTTTTCCTGAATCGCAGTTCAATAATGTTTCAAATGCAGATATTAAATAACAGAATTAAAATAACTCTTAATTATATTTTGAGATATATATGTATAACATTTTTATATGAAATGGTTTAATAAACTGTCTGGCACACCCAGAAATGTGCCCAATTAAAATTAAACACATATTAGAAATATTTCATAATATGTAGGTTTTATTTTTTCCCTTGTGATCATTATCTCTTCTTTGAGAAATGTCCTCTAATAAAGATACTCATTTGGCCTCAGGATATGTGTACATTAAGGAAATGAAAACCTCAAACATTCTCCCTATTATATCCATAAGATATTTGTCAAATATCCCTAGGGCCTTTCACATACTGGTCAGCTATACCCAGAGACCATTGTGAAAACTTCCTGTAGTTTTACAAAATAACTTTGTGATTTTTCAGAGCTATTATATCTTCCAAGACTTCCTTGTGTTTTATGGAAAGCTTCAGGGAAAATAAATATGTCTTTCTAGACCCAGAACTTGAAATGACAGTGGACTCAAGAGATCAAGGTTATCAAAACAGGAGTTCTGTGTTATGGCTTCTGTTTATATCTGCAGGAAAGCAGCCAAGGTGAAAGGGGTTGTTGTTATTTTTAAAGTACTGGATTATCTATAAGGGGAATTTCTTATCATTATAGATTATTTTTGTTTCCAATTCTAAATGTTGACCTTATTTTGATATCATCTCTGTCCTTTGACAGTTATTAGCTTATAGATGATTGCTGGAAAATATACCCAAAATCATAAACCCTTAAGGTTATTGTGAATATTTGGCAGTTTGCTTTCAAAGAGGGGTGGCGGAAGAGGCAGAAATGATGAGAAAGGAAACACAGACAGACATCATGCCCATTTGAATATACTCTTTTCTTCCACATACGCACTGTGAGGATCTCTAGTGTTTTACATTTAATACATTTAGCTTTTCTCAAATCTTCGATATTTGAAGAATTCTCTTTGTTATTCTGCAAAACGGTGGAATAACTGTTTTATTGCCATGATGAGGATTGTTGTTTCTATTTTAGGTATGTACCAAATGAAATACAACTATGAACAGATTTCATGACCTTTATATAAGATATAAGGAGAAGACATAAGGATATAATCCTTATAGAAGAATGAAGTCACATTATTGGGGTTCTATCTCTTCCTGTACATAATTCAGAAGTTTTTAATACCTCACTAAATTCAATAACTTATTGCAGTCAATCACACTACATATTATGACCCCCCAAAAAAGATAATGCTAAATCTAACAGCTATTTTATAAGCGATGCTTTCCAAACAACTTTTTTTTTTTCTTTTTCACTGTGGCATAGCAAGAGAAAACAAGGTTAGATAGTGGCTGGCAGAATTTAGGTATCAGGATCCCTGGCACCAAAATGTGGATGGAAAGAGCCTAGCATTTGCTTGAGTCTCACAATTCTAGATTTGAGATCAAACCTTCATAATTTTAGCCATGTGGTCTCAGGCAAGTTATTTCACCTTCTTGAATCTCACATGGCTCTTCTCTAAAAGTGACCTAATGCTAATGTTCAGATTTGTTGATGTCATTATTTGAGATAATGCATTTTAAATGTCCATCCAAAGTCCATAATATAGCATCGGCTAAATAAGCTTTCCTCCTCTGTTTTCAGTTACAACATTAATAGAATGTTTCATATAACGTACGTGTATGTGTGTATTGCTTGTGTGTATGTTTCTGATTATATATGTGCATATGCATACATACATGTGTATATATAAATGTTTATATGTGTGTATATATTTGTTTGTACATACATAAAGAACTACTCAGAATATTTAGACTGACCTCAAATATGACATTTCTTTGAAGTTCATTTAATCTTAAAAATGTGTGTACTTTTATATTTCTACATTATATTTTAATATTAAAATAATATATCCACAGTCATCACTTGTTAAAGTGACATTGTCCACTCCAGAAGATAATGTTGATTTTGTAGCTTCTTGTGCCTTTTGTTCACCAAAGTATATCCAAGGGAAGGGGTGCATACCACAGTTTTTAAAGTACAACCTCAAGTGATATTTTCAGGATGTTTTGTGTGCAAAATTTTTCTAAAGATGTAATGATGTACAGGATTAAAGATGTAAGGATGCTATTGAGAGCCACGTGCTCTTTACATACCTCTCATAGACACTTAAATTGTTTTCTTGGGAGTGGGTTTTTATAGAATCAGAATCAGAATCTGGAAAGGAAGTTAAATCGTTTCATTCATGCTGAATTTGCACAGTGCGTTTTGGGAAAAGAGTTTCTTTATATTGTTAAAAATTCTTCATTTATTCAATGAGATTTCACGGCCTTGCAGAAATATTTTCTGTATGTCATTTTTTATAACTCTTAGTTTATCAATTGTTAATTTTGCACTCCTCCCCCCTCCATAATGGATGACATGAGATGTACCTAATCTAAGGGAACCTTAGAATCTAAGGGTATCCTAAAGGGTAAATCACATTATAAATTTTTCTGTCCAGGAGAATGCTATTTTAGTCCTGGCCTGATTTCATATACATAATATTTTTTTATACATATAGTATATAATACACATACCCACAAACAAACATACACTACTCACACACTCTTATGTTGAAAATCTAAAAGCTACAAGTATTTAGTCCTTAATACTGGCCCTAGTACTGATAGAGTGCAGTCAGTGAGCCATGGCACATATGATCTGAAGAATTACCCATTAGAAGCACATGATCTCATGGCAGGATAGAGACGGTCTTTAGGGAGACTCCACAGTAGTTACAATGATTACTACAAGCCTTCTATTTTTATAATGTTGTCAGTGTTGGCCAGTAAATCAGTAAAACCACCAGTCAGACTATGCCCTCGGCAAAATATGATGTGGCATAATTACAAAGGAGATTTTTAGAGAAAACCCTCCTGAGTCTTTTGTGCTAAGTGCCTGAGGGTGATTTCCAGCTCGCCTGTGGTTTGATCACAGTTATGTACAATCTCATTGCCTACGGGCTTCGCAGAAGTTTTCTCTATCTATGAACCATATTCTAAAACTTTTGCATCTCTACATAGGCCAAAGGCTACATACATATAATTATAAAAGATGATGTTTAGAAATAAAAATACTGAAGAACTCGCCTGTTTCCTGTGGAAATCTCACATTCAGTTAGGTTTCCACAAGACTTCATCTAGCTAAGCACTCAATATAGATTATGTTTTATTTAAATGTTGGAGGAGCTATGTCTGATTTGTCATCATCTTGCTTACTTGAAAATAATGCCAATACTGTCAGTATTTGAGCATATGATTGAAAAGATCCTTGCAGACCTGTGGCATGCACCTAGGCTTCCACATGTCCACCAAAGGCTGGTTGCCTTCAATTATGTGCTTTTGCTTTTTCAGACTGGCTTAAGATCGGAGTATGCTCAGAGTTCTGGATACATTATGGGGCAGATTCTTTATTGTCACTCTGTGTGACTGGATGACTGGGGAGGTTGTTTATCGCAGACATGCAAGTGTGTGAACTCAGTTTTTATAATTCATTTGACTCTTGTTTTAGTACCTACTATGAACAAGACACAAACTCTGGGCTCAAAAATCTCATGCTCTAGGTAAGGAACACAGACATATAAAGATATTATGAGACTAGTGCAGCTTTCCCTGAGGAGGTCAGAAAATCCTTCACAAAACCTGAAAAATTCTGTCTGAGGGATAAATGGGACTCTGCTGGGTAGAGAAGGTTAGGAAATGCATTCTGGTGGCATACAGTCATGCATGGAAGAGTATGCTGTTTACATACTTTTGAGTTTACAAAGTGCTTTCCTATATGTCGTATGCTTTAATCGTTTACCAGCTTTGTATGATATTAGATCAAAAGGAGTTAAGTGATTACACAGTCACCGCAATAATAGGTATCAGACCAGAGTTTCAATTAATCCACTTCTTCCTTGATTTAGTGCTTATCTAAATCTAAAAACTAAAAATAAACCTTGATTTAGTGCTTATCTCAAAACAATGTTTCTCAAACTGTTTTCTAAGTTATCTTCACCTACGAAGCTTTTTCCAAATTTTCCCCCACTCAATGCTCTCTTCCCAGGAATTTCAATACCTCAGATATATGATATATCTGTTTTCTACTTCAGCCTTTTGGAGAGCCACAAATCATTGTAAGAGCTAAGATTTCTTCAACCCCGTCTTAAGAAACAAGTTTTGCTACCCTGAAGGTGATATCAACCCCAATGAGAATGCATGCTTCAGAGACATTCTGCCAAATGCTAGAGATATAAAAGTGAATGGGATATGGTTCTCTTTCTAGGTAAACTCAATGACTAATGGATAAGAGATGCAAGCAAACAAATCATTTCAATAGAGAGTAGTGAATGCAACAATAGAAGAATGCAGCAGGCATAGAATGCATAAGACATTGCCTTCCACTTTGGCTGAGAGCAGTCAGAGGAGACGTCACAAACTTCCTTCATAAACATACTTCATAACTGCATACTGCATAGCATACTTCATAAACATACTACATGGTTGGGCCTTGCAGTATGGGAATATCACTACTAGGTGGGTTAAAAGAGCACAGCATTGCGGACAGGCAAGAACAGCAGATTAAAAGGCAAAGGTGGTGAAGCAGCTTGGCCAGTTTTGGAGTCTGCAGAGAAGTTAGGAGAGGAGAGGCTGGGAGGTGCTGGGCTCATGACATAAATTGTGAGAACAGACTTTGTCATGGATGCAGTAGAGGGGTGACATTATCAGTTTTGTGTTAGAAAAATCACTCGGGTGTTTTGCTTTCTATTCAAAGTGGCTGAGGAAAGCCAACACGTTTCACTGTTTTCCCTCCTGCTAAAATGCTGTTGAACTTACACCCATACAACAAATCTACTGCATCTTTGGAAATCTGGATGGATGCCATCAGTAAACCAGAAACAGTGAGAAAAGTTGGGAAGACTTGGGAAAACAAGTAGATTAAAACACTTAGAACAGTGCCAAACATGCAATAAGTACTATTAAGTGTTAGTAACTTATCTCAATCAACTCAAGTGGCTCTAATAAAATACCATAGACTGGGTAGATTAAACAACTGACATGTATTTCTCACAATGCTGGAGGTAGGGAAGTCCAAAATCAAGCTGCCAGAAGATTTAGTATCTTTTGAGGGCTGCCTTGTAGGTGGGTCCTCATATGGCAAAGGTAGTGAGGGAAAGATGTCTCTTCATCTTCTTATAAGGGCACTAACCCCACCATGGTCACTCCATCCCCAGGACCTCATCTAAACCTAATTACCTCCCAAAGGCCCTACCTCCAAATACCATCACATTGAAGATTAGGTCTTCAGCATATACATTTGTTTGGGGGGGACATGAGCATTGAATCAATAGCATTCTTCCCCTGGACCCACAAAATTTGTGTCCTTCTCATATGTAAAATACATTTGTTCCATCCTGACAATGTTAAACATTATTCCAGCATCAACTTTTAAATCTAAAGTCCAGGATCTCATCTAAATATCATGTAAGTCATATATAGTTGAGGCTCAAGGTATAATTCCTTTAGAGGCAGAATTCCTCTCCAGCTATAAATCTGTAAAACTAGCAAGTCATGTGTTCCAAAAACACAATAGTGGGACAGGTATAGTGTAGGCATTCTCATTCCAAAGGGGAAAAATCAAAAGGAAGAATGGGTCCCAGATAAACCTGAAACATAACAAGGCAAATTCCATGAGATCCTAAGGATTGAGGACAATCATTATTGGTTTAATACTTAAACCCCCAGGCCCACTGTGGTGGCAACATTGTCTCCACGGCTCAGGGAGCCACCCCTCAAGTGGTGGCTCTCTGTGGTGACCCTGGCTATACCATGGCTCTGCTGGTCAGGGATTAAACCCTCATTGCTCCAGGCAGCCCTTCCCCCATGGCTTTGTCCAGAGACTGTTGGGTCTGTTGAAACTGAGGTGGTGGCCCTGATGATCTCTGAATTGCTTTTGGGTACATTCTTTCCTTTTCTTGAAAAATAGCACAAATTTGAAGCTGAATATTTTTATTGCCCTGTACAGTCAAAGTCGTCTGACAGCCATCCTTCCATTCCATCTCCCTCCATCCCCTTCAGTTCTAGCTGGCAATGTTTTGACTCGGGTGGGTGATTTGGTCCATAGTTCACAACTATACTAATCTTTGTATCCAACAGTCAGTCAGTCACACCCTTACTGTTCTCTTCTGAGCATGCTTTCTCATTTTTTGCAATACAGATAGGCTGAGAATTCTCCAAATGTTTAAGTTCTGGTTCTTCTTTCTTAACAACTTCTTCTTCAATTCATTTCTCTCTTCTTGAGTTTTGCTAGAAGCAGTCAGAAGAAACCAAGCTACTCCTTCAACACTCCCACTCCCAAGTTCTGCCTTCCACAAAACACTAGAACACAAAAACAATTCAGCCATGTTCTTTGCCTCCATATAATGAGGATCATCTTTTCTTCATTGTCCACTAAGATGCTCCTCATTTCCATCTGAGACTTCCTCAGAATGGCTTTTACCATTTACATTTCTACCAACATTCTGTACATGATTATTTTCATATTCTCTAATAGATGAAAGCTCTCTCTCCAGCTCTCTCTTTCCTTTCTGAGTCCTCATCAGAATCACCTTTAATAATCCCTTTACGGCAACCCTGACGTTTTCTATCATGCGCCTTGAAATGAGTCTGTATTCATTACCTAGTTCCAAAGGTGCTTCAAGATTTTTTTCAGTATTTGTTACAGCAGCACCCTATTTCTCAGTACCAATTCCTATCTTATTCTGCTTGGGTGCCACAGCAAATACCATAGACTATCTGGCCTAAACAAAAGATACTTATTTCTCACAGGTTTGCATGCTGGGAAGTCTGAGATTAGGGTGACAGCATTGTTGAGTTCTGGTGGGGGCTCTCTTCCTGGCGTGCAGATAGCTGCCTTCTCGTTATATATCTATACACTACCTCTTCCCATGACCTTTCTTTGGTGAGTGCTCAGGGCAAAAGATCTCTGTCTCTCTCTTGTTCTTCTTAAAGGGGACTAATCCCATCACAAGGGCCCTTCCTTCATGGCCTCATTGAAACCTAATTACCTTCCATAGTCCCCACCTCTGAATACCATCACGTTGGAGATTAGAGCTTCAACATAGGTATTTGAGAGGGACACAAATGTTCAGTCCATAGCACTATTCTTTAATGGGCATAGTTAAGAGGCCATAAGTAAAGCAAGAGATGAGGAGATCCTTACATGAGGAAGGACCTTTGGAAAGCCAGACTTCTCTTTCTTTTTTTTTTTTTTTTTTGGTAAACATTTATTTGTATTATACCATGGCAGTTTCACAAATCCAGCTGTTATTCTTATCGCATTTCTTCCAGAACAATCTTTCCACTCTTGATTACATGTGAAATCCACTCTTGATTACATATGAAAACATATTTGGTCAATTTGAAATCGTAATACTTTACACGTACTGATACCTTGTGATGTGTCAACCATTGGTATAATAGATATGTTTTATAGGTATTATTTCATCTAATCTATACATCACTTATGTGAGATTATTGCTGTTATTTTGCCCACTTTATATATGGAACAATAAAACAACAACTTTATATATGGAAGAAAAAGCAAAAACTAAAGCTTAGGTTAAGTACTTTTCTCAAGTACCTGCAGTTATTAAGTGGTTAAATTTAAAATCATGACTCATAACCATAGTCTTTCAATATCTGTAATTCTGATTGATATATATTTATATTATTATTTTCTAACATTCTAACATAAAAAAAATTTACTTAAAAATTTATAATGTTTCTATATTATTTTTAGTTATTAACATTTTTCCCTTTACCTTTTATTAAGGTAAAACTAAAAACATACTTTTGGCTTTATGGATAATATACACGTTTTTGAGAAATGGAAAAGGTAAATGCATTACTATTTATTGTCTGTCACTATGTACAAGACACAGCAGTGGACTCTTTCCTATATCCTCTCATTTAATTTTCACCTTGACTTGTGAATTGACATTAAGATCCTTAAATATCAGTTGAGGAACCTGAGATTTGAAGATGTATAATTCTCACTTTTTTATATCACATTATTCATATGTGTAAAACAATGTTTACCTTAGCATTCTATGTTTGAAAAAAGTGAGTCAGTTGTAAACTAGATTATAACGCCAGAAGCAAGAAGTATCAGGAAGCAATATCAAAGATGAAATCCTGAGACAGTCTCAAATTCCAAACTAAGCACTAGAAATAAATCTCATATTGTCAACTTGATTGTCTTTATAAATGGGAGAAAACAGAAGTTTAGACAATGGCAAATGTCAAATAATACAAGAATATATTTATATCTGATTTTAAAAGCTTTGGGGTACGTGTTTGTGTTCAAAAAGAGCATGTACTTATATTTGAATACTTAAGTGACAAATATTCTGGAAATTGTTTTTGAGGAAAAGAGTTTACCCAATGTAGTTAGATTCATATTGTTTGTTTTTATACTTTACACAGTATTCCGGGAATAAAGAATACTATTCATTATTTTCTTCCTAAGAAACCATTATGCAGAATGTGATTTATCACACTCATACATATGTTTATAATAAAATACCTCAATATACTTTATGTTCACATTTTCATTTGGGAGGAAAAGCTTATATTCCTATTTAAAACTATACATAAAAAAACTTTCAGAAGGATTAAAGACCCAAAATGAGAGACCTAGATTAAAGACCTACAATACTCCCCTCAAAAACAATACTATAAAAGAACTAGAAAATATAGGATCTGATGTTGCATATGCTTTCAGCAGGGAAGGCCTTCCTAAGCACCATAGGAAACCTAACTTGAGACTTGAAAATTCTAAAAATAAAAGTAACCATCTCAGTCGGTTTTATGTTTGCTATAAACAGAATACCATAGGCTTGCTACTTTGTAATGATCAGAAATTTATTGACTCACAGTTCTGGAGGCTGGATAGTCTAAAATTGAGGGGCCAGCATCTTGTGAGGCTTTCTTGCTGTGTCATTCCATAGCAGAAGGACAAAGAGAGGGAAAGAAAAAGAGAGAGTGAGAGAAAGAGAAGGGGGCTGAACTTGTCCTTTTATAAGAAACCCTTATAAAGTCTGTGATAACAGCATTAATCCATTCACTCCACCCTCATGGTCTAATCATCTCTCATTAGGCCCCACCTCCGAACATTGTTGTGTTGGGAAGTAGGTTTTCAACACATGCTTTTTTGGGAGACACAGTCAAACCAGTAACTATAAATAATATTAAAATTAAAAATATGACTGTTAGAAGATACCTGCATGATAAATAACAGATAAAGTTAATGGCTCTGATATGTAAAGAGTTGATATAAATAAATAAATAAGAAAAAGTTAAACAATCCAATAGAAAATGAGGCACAGCTAGTAGCATCAGATAATACTGAATAATGGTAAAATATATTTTTAAAAAATACTTCACACTAATGATCAAATAAATGGAAATTATTGGTTATCAGACTGACAAAAATTAATAGAGTATATACAATATCCAACATGGTTGTAGAAAGAAAAAGCAAGATATCTCTTTTCACTATTTGAGAGACTGCATCCTGTCTTTTCTTTTTTCTCTCTTTTTTTTTTTTTTTTTGAGACACTCTTACTCTGTCACCCAGGCTGGAGTGCAGTGGTGTGATCTCAGCTCACTGCAATCTCCTGGCTTCAAGTGACTCTTGTGTCTCAGCCTCCCGAGTAGCTAGGATTACAGGGATGTACTACCACATCTGTCTAATTTTTGTATTTTTAGTAGAAACAGGGTTTTGCCTTGTTAGCCAGGCTGGTCTTCAACTACTGGCCTCAAGCGATCCGCCCACCTTGGCCTCCCAAAGTGCTGGGATTATAGGTGTGAGCCACCACATCCAGCCTTGTGAGGAACTTTCATTTTTGTTTGTATGTTTGTGTGTGCATATATTTAAAGTGTTACTAAAATTTGCACATTATCAATGTCCATTGGGGACTAAAAATAATAAAGTGATAGGTTTCACATGTTAACAATCTGTAGAATTTTCTAAAGATCATATCTCACTCTTAACCTCATCCTCCTTTTTTTTTTCACCTTGTGACTTTCAGTATTAAAGAGCTCTATTCAGTTGCTCTTAACCCTTCTACACTCGCAAAGAGGATTTAGCCTGGATCACAGTTTCATTTGCAAGTGCTATCCTCAGGACCTAAGTACATTATAACTGCACTGATGGTTCCATTATCACAGCGTGACCATGGCAGGCTTTATACTGTTGCTAAGTAATCAGTGTCAATTGTTGCTCTTGAGGATGAAGGACAAAATATTTCTTAAGATAAAAGGAAAGCTGTACAAAAAAGCAAAGGATACTTTTATTTTTCCCCCACATTATCCTATTTCTAAAATACTACCATGTTGTAATATTTTATTCATGAGACAAATTCTTACAAATATTTTATCACTTTCTTTAGTAACTTTACCTTAGAATTCATTTACATTTAGGGCAAGTGGTTCTAACACACATAAAAGGGTTTTTTGTATGTTCGTAAAGTTCATATAGGATTAAGGGAAATACACAGATCTAAGAGTTAAATCTCATGAGCATATGAAAGTTCTACTACCAGCTTTCTCTGATCTAGAATGTAAATTAGGCCTCCTGCTAATAATGCATTTACTTCAGCACACATAACAACTATTTAAAAATCTTTTTCATATCTGCAAAACTCTTACTGCACCAAATCATCAAAAATAGATGAGAGCATTAAACAATTTGATTATCCTTGTCAACAATTTAGGATGCTATATAATTTTTCTCCCAAACTATCCCTCTGGTACCACATCATTATATAGATTCATTTGGTTTTAATAAATTGTTTAAAAACCACACCAGTCAATAAATATATATGTTGGTTATGATGTCTATGCTATAAGCAAAGAGAATTTTTTTTTTCAGAAAACAAAAATCCCTGTTAAAGTCTTCTGTGGGGGAAATTATGCCTTTACTTATGAAAGTTAATCAGCAATACACAATATAGGAGTTCAGAATGAGGCAGTACGATGTCACATGCTGGAATTTTCAGGATATACGAATACCCATTTCACATCAGTAAGTTGAGGTGGGCCTGAATATCTGTAATTTTAAAGGTCCACAAAGTGACTTTGCTATGTATCCTGGGTTGAGAGCTACTGCATTCAATAATGTTAAGACTGAGATATCAGGAATCATTGTGACGTAATTAGAATGAAAAAGTATGTCGTTAGTACTTCAGGGACTTGACTTCCCAAATTTCTGCCTATTCTGACAGAACACAAAATGTCTTCATACAATGTCAAACTTCAGTTGATTATATTCAAATTTAAAAATACATATAAATCATTGACTGTTTTACTTGCTGTATGAGTTACTGATGCTCTGTAGAAACAAATACATTTATATCAGGTGTAAAAATGTGTGCATTTGACAGACTTGATAGGTATCATGTGACTTTTAAAAGCAAGCATGTTAGAAAATTATTACATGTATTACAAAAGAATGCTTAGCTTTATAAAAAAGTTATTGCAATTTCTTTTAAACATAGTGCATATAAAAATATGTCACTTGAAAAAAAAACTTTTCCTTTTTAAAAACGACATTCTTCGCTGCCAATGATTTGGCATAGCACTTTTTATAGCTACCAGGCAGCTGAGTGAGAGGAAAGCTTGGGTTGCTCCTGCTGCTGAAATCATGTTTTTCTCAGTCAGTGCTAGGGTTCTGTTTCTACCATGCCCAAATACTAAAACTTAAATAGTATTACTTAAAATACATGTGCACACTGCATTCCATTTTGTCCAAAGTGACTTCATGATCATCATATTTCATTTAGGGTTTCTATTTTTTTCTGAGTATTTTTATATTTATGAGCAGCCTTCCCTCTTTGTCAAACCGCTTTTATGGGAAAGAAAAAACACATACACACACACACACACACATTTCAAGTTTCTCTATAGCAAAAAGAGACTTCCAGAATCTTTCCACTGAACTTACAATGTGGCAAACGTTGGGTTTGTTCTTTTAATAAATCCAGGTGTTGTAGTATCTTCATTTGCTCACATGACTTTGCCTATCTGTACATACTCTGCCCCGAGACTGGGCGTGTGGCCTTCTGTGTTAGTCTGTTCTCATGCTGCTAATAAAGACACACCCAAGACTGGGTAATTTATAAAGGAAAGAGGTTTAATGGACTCACAGTTCCACATGGCTGGGGAGGCTTCACAACTATGGTGGGAGATGAAGGAAGAGCAAAGGGCCGTCTAACATGGCAGCAGGCAAGAGAGAACATGCGCAGGGGAACTCCCCTTTATAAAACCATCAGATCTCGTGAGACTTATTCACTAGCATGAGAATGGGAAAGTCCTGCCCCCGAGATTCAATTATTTCCCAGCAGGTCCTTCTCATGGCACATGGGGATTACTACAATTCAAGGTGAGATTTGAATGTGGACACAGAGCCAAACCATATCACCTTCTTTTCTTCTTTCTCTATGTTCTGTTCCTAGGCAATTTCATTCACTCCTGCAGCCCCTAGAGGCTAGCAACTCCTGCGTCCATCATTGCCAAATCACACTGCCCTTCTTAGTGTTATGCCCAGAAATTCTGACTGTCCACCAGGCATCTCTATCTGAATGTCTCATAAGCAACATAAACTCAAGACACTTATTGCCTTATGTCCATACTCTTCACTCCCCCTGTATTATCCATCTACGTGAACCGGAGTATTATCATACTATCCTCCAAACCAGAAATACAAAAATTATCCTATTGATTTAGAACCCCACTCTTAAATGCCTCTTAAGTCACCCATCACATATTCAATACTTACTCCTAAGCCTTTTGTATGATTTTATTATTTATTTACTCAAATTAAAGCATGCCTTACTGCTTTGAAAAATGTTCAAACTCACGAGTTGCTCTTGCTGGCAAACCGAGCTTATCTCCAGTGTACTGGCACTATTGGGAAGACCCATGTGAGTCATTCTGCTGTACCTATGCTCATTTGCCCTGGTGCCCAGAAGGCCCCATCCGATTCATTCTCCCCAGCTTCCCTGAGAACTCCACTTTTCAATCTTCACTAATAGGCACCTCTGTTGAGATGCCTTTCCTGACTCTCCAAGAGAAGGAATTCTTCCTCCTCCTCATTGAGCCCCATCCATGGACATTAGCCACACATTGCTGTGTGAACTTGTCATAAGTCTATCCCTCCAATAGACCAGGTACAACTCAGAGGCAGGGCGGGAGGAAGTGTTATATCTACTTTTTATTGCCAGGTGCAAAGTCAGCATTTAGTGATTTTTGACACAATGAATGATTCTGAACACCTTTAATTTCATTCTACCACCTGTATTCTCCAAATCTTGGTCAATTTTGAAGAGAAAATTGTTGAAGGCTGTGTTTTGTGTGTATCTGTGTGTATAAACAGAGTAATGGGCTTCCAATGCCTTTTGTATTTATATCAGAAGATAAATGTTTATTCATTTTTATGTGTTAGAAAACAAATCCTTTGAGACCACCTATTACATCTTACCTCGGAAATTACCACCTATTCTTAATAATTTGATGTCTCTATAATCAGACAAGCTGCAGAAATGAATTCAGGTTTTATTATTATTATAAGTATGAATAGCTTTTAGGTGAGGATAACCTGTAGTAAGTAATTGTATTTTCTCAATACCTTCCTCTTCTAGCAGCCCAGATGCTGTCAAGTTCTTTTCACAGGTGATCCCTATAAAGTTAATTTGGTTTTTCATCACAGCAAGTTAAGTTTCTGATCCTCCAATCTTATATTTTTCCCTCCCTTCCTTTCTCACTCATTGAGGATCAGCTAAGTATTAGGCACTCTCCTTAGTGCTCATGATATCAAGATTAGTTCACAGTCCCTATCATAGAGGTGGTCACAGAACAAATACTTTGAATATTACAATACACTGTAAGTAGTACAATTTAAAGATGTAGAATATGCTGTGGTAGCATAGTCCAAAAAGTGTCTAGAGAGGAGTTTGGAACCTTCACCAAAGAGGCATTTTAACTGAGTCTTGAGTATTGAGTAGAAACATTCCAAAAGGAAGAAGGAAGAGGGCAATTTCATGTATGAATAAAAATGTAGACATCAAAAAGAATGTGGAACATTTGGGTGAGAGTGGAACGTTTGTGTGGCTGAAATGTGAAGGTTTGTCATTTGGGTTTGTCTTATTTTGATTATTTTTTTTCTTTCAGTAGGATTCTTTTTGCTTTCGTTTTTCCCATTCAGATATTCCCAATATGGAGATATCTAGACTGTTCACTATGTTTTTTTTTTCTTTTCCAAGTTTTTTTTTAAGTTTTCCTATGGTAAATGTCCATTGCAAGTCTTTTTAAACAGAATAAAGAAAGGGCTTCTTGAGATTTCAGAATTCAAATATTCATGTGAAAACTAGCTTTAAATCATCAAGAATGGTAACTCATGCAGGCAGAGGTCACCTAGGAGAAATTGTGACTCTAGGTGATCTGTTTCCATGGTATACAGTGGTATACACTAAGCCAAAACCATATTCCTAAATGTTCAGGGAAATTCATCTGTCTGCATTTCTTACTGTTTCTGAATTTCACTCGGTTATATTATCCATATTTTCAGTCTGAAAGCTTATGAAGCCAAACCTACAGGAAACAAGTGAGAAGATATTTCATTGTGAAGTGACATTTTATGAACTCTACTTGTCCTTGTTCTTATGCATGCCTACTTCATAACAATGAAAACCTCCTCTGCCAACCAGTATATAAAATTCAATTTAGTTTATTATTTCTACTGTCATGATCACCATAGTGAAAAAGCCAACTGACATTTGATTTTTTTTCCCCACTCTTGTTTATTATATTATAAAACTTTGATCCACACCATTGGCATTTGACCTTTGAATTAAATGAAGCTGCATATGAAAGGTATGAGAGCAAATAAACACTATGGCCCCTTTTTTGAGTAAAATATAAGCAATTAAATTAACATGAGCATAAAGATTCCAATATTATTTGTTATCAATATAGTTTGATTTGTAATCTTGGTTAGTATAAAACAATAATTCTTGTGATTTTCTTTCATAAATTATAAAAGATATTTTGATATAAATAAGCTTGTAACACTAGGAAAATGAGGAATGATCCAGTGATAGGATTTCAAACAATATTATGCAGTACTTGTAAAGTACAGTGATTATTCTAGAACTATGTATAAATACTATGTAGGTAAATTGCCCAGCCCTTATCCTAATTTATTATACTCATTTAAATTGCATTGCAAGTTGTTTTTCTTTTGCTGTTGTTCTAGCTTTTTAAATTGGAAAGGTAGAAAGTCCTGGTCAGTACCTAAATTTGCAACCCAACATAAATCAAAGCTCCATTCTTCAGTCTGAAAGCTCCTGCCCCCACCTTCACTCTCAGTGACCCTGTGAATGTAATCTTTTCAGAGTGAACCTTGAAGCTGGTCTAGACAGCGTGTGACTTATGAAGTGAGGTAGGGTGAAGTGTCCAGGGAGAGAGGCAAATCCTTCAGAAATAAGTCTTAAAATAATGTATTTTCTTTCTTGGAACCCTAAAACAGGTAGAACTGTAACCCATTTTCTTTTTTTAATAGGAAAGCTGTTGATCCCAACTTGAATGCTCTCTCTTCCTCTTGATGTTCGTACCTAGTGATCATAATCTGTTATTACAATGTTTCTGTTTTTCATGTATTGACTCCTCTAGTTTAGAAGACACGTCAGTATAAATAAATAATCCTGGGTAAGAGGAAAGCATATATTAAAATGAAGATAGGGAAGCAGTGAGGAAGAGGATCTGCTTTTGTTTCTTAGTAGTTGGAATGGTGCTTTCATTGTATGATTAGCATTCACCATGAAGAAATAATCTTGAAAGCATTTCTAATGAGCAGTTCTGCGATCAGTGTGATTACTAGAGGAAAAAGGCAAATATGTGTATGTGTGTATGTGTGTATGTGTGTGTGTGTAAAATAAAAAATGTAGCCCAGAACAAGGAATTTCCTACAAGTATAGACATAACTAAATATTTATTATAACCTATGAAAATAATACAAATGTCGATTTCAAGAGGATCCCAATACATGGCATCAGTAGATGTTGTATCATGTGTACCTATGTTTGTATGGCTTGTAAGATCACTAATAGTCTAACTTGTTAGTACCTTTAAGCAATTTAATCCAATTACTTCCTATGAAAGAAACTGAAATCTTATTTTGTACGGCATTCATGAATCCAAATTTGATAATATCATTTTAAATTCTGATACTTTCAGTCATGCATTGAGGTTTGTCTAATATTTGCCAGAAAACCTGGCCTCCACCTCATTGACTTCCCTCAATGTTTCTGTGAGTCTATTTTCCTATCCATCACATAAGGGCTAAGGCAGGTACAGCAGCTTGCCTTGTAATGGTGGAAAAGCTTTTAATCATCAAGTACCCAATGCCACTTGCTCTTCTGGGGAGTAAGGGGGTGTTATGTTAGGGTTCTCCAGAGAATCATAACTTATATAAAGTGTGTGTGTGTGTGTATATATATATATTTGTATACTATATAGAGAATATATATATGAGAAGTATACATATATATTTGTATACTACATATATACGTGTATGTGTGTGTGTGTGTGTGTATATATATATATATAAATATATAGCGAGAGAGAGAGAGAAATAGATAAACGTCAATCTACCTAGAAATAAAGAGATACAAATTTATTTTAAGGAATTGATTCACATGGTTGTGGGGCTGGCAAATTCAATATCTGCAGAGCAAGCTAGCATGCTGGAGATGCAAGGAAGAGTTGATGTTGCTCAAGTTGGAAGTCAGTCTGAAGGTAGAATTCTGTCTTCCTAAGGGAAGGTCAGTCTTTTTTTCTCTTAAGATCTTCAACTGATTGGATGAGGTCCACCCACAGAGTGGAGAATAATCTACTCTACTCAGTCTACTGATTTAAGTGTTCAGCTCATCTAAAAAATACCTTCAGAGATATCTAGACTGGTATAACCAAATATATGGGAACTGTGACTAGCCAAGTTGACCCATAAAATTAACCATCATGAGATTTTTTTTCTTCCTTTGTGAAGCAAAAGCAAAACAAAGAAAGAAACCCTGTGGAGATTATTTTAACTCAAATTTTGCTCAATAATATTATAATTACTATGAATAATTATAAATTATAATGAACATTGTCCCTAGTGCACTAATCGAATTTTTTTCTACTATTTTCAATGTGACACTTTTGGACAGTATACATGGAGTCTGGGTTCCACCTTCTCCACTGTTCTCCACCTCCACACACTGGAAGAATTGAACGCATTAACATCAGGGTAGTAACTCACTACCAGAGTGATTTTCAATCGCTTTCCATTTTTAACCACTGATGTATCCAAATCTGAGAAAAGATGGTAGCAGGTGGTACGAAATGTTCGGGCAGGTTTTGTAAGTTGAAAAAACCACAGGCAGGTGATTTTGATGTTCCCCATGGAGGCATGTGTAGCCTTTCATTCTTCTCATTGCTGTATCCCTTAAACAATAGGTAGTTTACTGATTAATGGACTTTTCATGAAATTGCTTATTTATATTTATTGAATATCCCATTTTAAAAAACAACCCTAAAAGAGAACAGAGCTGCTGGAAAACTTTGTTGCTTAGATAGTTTATTATTACCTAGATTTGAGTCTTGGGATCAGTTTTCAGAAGATAATCAAAATGACCTGGGATTTAGCATGTTTTCCTTCATTGTTTTTCTAAGAGACATTTTATTTAAGTACCTATATATAATTATATTTGCTACCTTCTCACTGTGACTACCCAATCAAAATCATTTCCATAATATAATAATGCATTAAACTTCAAAATTAACTGAACCCTTAGAAACTACTTTTGTAATTAGAAATGATGCATGCTTATTGTAGAAAATTGGGAAAACAAAGAAGAAAATAAGAATTAACCACAATCCCAACACCCAGAGACAAATAACAAGTTATTAATACATTGTGGTGTCTCACCGAGCTTCTGCATATGCCAGGTCCTTGTGGTAAGTCAACGTGGTGAGATGTAGGGACTCCCTAGCCACATAACATCATCCACCACGCCTACTAGCCGATAGCATTTGTATCATGCTTTACTTTCTGCAGTTGTATAATGAAACCAGCAGATTTATTGGTTGTGCTTTTTAAAACTAAGCACACCAGATTCTAATGATTTTCTCTATCACCTCCCTTCCCTTCCCACTTCTGTTTGAGAAATCTAAGTGTAATGTGAGTGGGGACAGGAAAACAGGAGTAGGAAGTGTCTTCCTGTTCTGACTCTTTCACTTACAACTGTGTGATGATGGATAGATTACTACCTGTCTGAATCTTATTTCAGGGACATTAATAATTATCATTTTATAATTTGGAAAGTGGCCTGTCACAAGGATTAGAAGGAAAGATACATGTAAAGTTCCTTGTACCATGTTTCTGGAAGAAATAAGTAACTTCTTCAAGCCAGGACCTACCTTAAACCCTATCACGTATGTTGTATAATTAATTTCTCAGAACATCTGTAACCTAAAACAAACATACAAATTTTCACATGCAACTTGAATGCTTCAGACCTCACTAGTACAAATGAGATCATGGTCACATGAATGCCTAAATTCTGACACTTATTTCAACAACAGAGACCTTAACCTCCCTTTGAAGTCTTCCTCGGCCTCCGTAAAAGTTCACAGAGGGTTTTTGGAAGGTTTATTCATGTTCTGTTGCTCCAGCTGCCTTTGATGCACCCTGAAAACTGACTTAAGCCTCCAGTAGTGGCTGTAATGATGAATGCCCTGGGTACTGAAGCTGTGGGTGGACTGCTTTGCCGAGGTTGGAAGAGAAGTCTATCACCTGCTCTCACTCTGTCATGAGCTAGGTCAGCGGCAGCCTGGGTTCTCAGTGTTTGTGGCCACAGTCCCACAGCCTCACATGAATACAGTCCCTTACTCATTCTGCACAAACTGCTTGCTTCAGAGACCCTTAAAACCAGCCACCGCTCCTCCCCAATGCCACATCTGCTGTCTCTCCACAGCACCTTGGCACAAATCTCTTTCCTCCTCCTGTCATTGAAAGGCAAAAGCTCACAAGCACACAGGGACTCTCATGAATAACCTGCCCACCAATTCCAAAATCAGCCAGGGTTGAAATTTTTTCTTTTCCCAGATAGGACACCTTGGTTCTTTCAGATGTGACCGAGGTTGAAAGTCATGTGACCCAGGTTGAAAGTCATTACTAAATGTTCCTAGAGGTAAAAAAAACTACAAAAACGATTTATCTCACCTGCAACCCTGTGGTTGCTCCCCAGGTGCAATATACCTGCAACCCTCGCAGAAGTGCTTTTTAAACGTATGGTTGCCCTACCCTTTTCTGCAACAAGAGCCATTCCATCTCTGCTGATTGTCTCGAGTTGGCCCCCTCCTGTTGCTTCCCAGCCGCTGCAGCTGTGCAGCATGGCTTTAGACTATGCTTCTGCACGTCTTTAGGCATGTATCCTGCCACCGCCGGGACTTGCAGCCCCCTGCTTGGCCTGTCTTGTAGCTGCTGTCCGGGTACCTGCTGTTACACATCTTCCGCACAGTCCCACCTGGGGGCTGAGGTAGCGAGAACGTTTCAGCACTCGGGCCTTGACTGTGTTCCAGGTAATTGCTGATGGTCTTGCCATCCCACTTCACATTCCCTTGGCTTGGAGGGGTTTCTGAGAATGCTATTGGACTCTTGGACTTGCAGACCTGTGTGGGTGCTACCAGTTTCCTTAGATGCGTCCCGGGAGCAATATTAGATCCCGTGTTGATATTTCATCTCTCCTGATGTGTGCTGACTAAATAGACTCCACTTGTTTTCATTTTGTTTATCAATAAATGTTTGCATTTCTTGCTGCTGAGAACTCAGTTATGGCCATCGGTTTTATATCTTAATTTAGGAAGAGCTTTGTTATCTGGGATGTTGTTAGAACACAGGACAAAACCCTATTCACATTGCCTTGAGGTGTCCTCTTATCAGTTCCTCCTTTCTGGCAGTGGACCTATAACTGAATGGGGAGACTCCGGGCACCTGGTCAGAAGGGAGACATACTTATTTCCAGTTGACCTCAGGCTGTCCTGCAATCAGAGAGAAGCAGATGTCAACAGTGAAACAGTTGACTCAGTACAGTTTTAAAAGTCTTAACATGTGAATATTTCATTGAATGAAGTAGGAAGTGACAATACAAAGAAGAAATCTCATCTCTCCTTTTGAATAACAATCCGTGAATTAAAATTCAGCAGAGTACATAAGTTAATTAGAATAAATAATCTTATAACTATAAAAATTCAAGAAGAAATCACACCACAAAACTAACACCAGTTATCTCTAGGTGGTAACAATTTTATGTAATTTTTATTTTGTTCTTTTTGTTTGCTTGCATCTTCGAGCATTTTCACAGTAGATATATATCACTTCTATAATAAAATATAATTATATATTACAACTTTTACAAGTTTGGATAATCATACCCCTGAAACATTTTAGTATAAAGTAAAATCTTCATTTTTCAGCATAAATTTCTAAAATTATTCTCACATACTGGGAAGCCTAATAGTGAACTAAACAAAAACTTCTCATATGCACTTTTTAAAAATAAAGTGTCTGCTGTTTATGTCACAAAAGCTGATTATGCAGATAAACAGTAAATTGCCCTTTAGTGTTTTAGTTTTCCATCTGCTCTTTTACTAAATTAGGTCAGTCATGGGAAGTGGTGTGCCTGGACTACACTGCTTCAGTGGCACAGAAATGCCTTCATTGAGTTAAGATTTAGTGCTATATTCCCTGTTTCTAATATTAGGATCATTTGAACATTATTTCTGGGTCTGTTTTTAATGCTGAAATTTATAATATTGCCAAGATTTCATTGATCTTTACACATAGCCTGACAGAGAAATTTCCTTTGTGACATTATTCCTAGTAAACAGTGTGTTTCTAAATATAGATTCTGTGTGCTCTCTCATGGAAAAATAAAAACTAACCCAGTATTATTTCATTTGCCTTAGTTCCTAGAAATTCAAGTCAATATCACTATTCGTTTTGTTCGTAACGTATTTATTCAGTTCATTTGTAGCATCTACTCCTTTGCTTTGTTTGTTTGTTTTGGTTTTGGTTTTTTGGATGGCGTCCGATAGGTCTTAATCACTGGTTTTTAAATAAATAGGCTGTCTCATATTGCCTTAGGAAACGAAGACATGATAAGATGATGATCGCCTGTGTAAATGTGACAAACTAACCTTTAATTTCCTTGAACAGAGATGCTATCATCAAGGATATTTTGGAATTATTATAACTTTCTAATTTGAATAATCATATTTTGATTTATGGTTGGAAAACTTAGTGTTTTCTCCTTCATTTAGGTGGATATGCTTATAAACCAGTCAAACTACCTATCCAGCCAGAAAGCATATTAGAAATTATAGATTTAAAACTGGTTCTTAACACACCTCTGGGTGGGTCCACCAATGTTAAGATTTCTTCAATTTTTTTTTTTCCTGAGATGGAGTCTTGCTCTTCACCCAGGCTGCAGTGCAAGGGCGTGATTTTGGCTTACTGCAACCTCTGCCCCTGGGTTCAAGCAGTCCTCTTACCTCAACCTCCCAAATAGCTGGGACTACAGGCACATGCCACCACACCCAGCTATTTTTTTGTTTTTACTAGAGGCAAGGTTTCACCATGTTGGCGAGGCTGGTCTCAAACTCCTGACCTCAGGTAATCTATCCACCTCGGCCTCCCAAGTGCTTGGATTATAGGCGTGAACCACTGTGCCCAGCTCCTCAAACTTTTTGTAGGCAGACTTTGAGAATTCCTACTGGGTAATTTTGGATCTCATACTAGGAAAGTACTCCAGACTGTATAGCTGGATCTCATTTTATACGATGAGTATATTATTAAATGTATAAAATGAACTCTGGAAACTTTGATTTTCTTAAAGTTATTGGAAATATCTTCATTTAAAGGAATCTGAATTATGATCTCTTTATTCCTTTCCTTTTTGTTTCTTTCTTTCATCTTCTTGTCTTTCTCATAAATCTTGAAAAAAAAAACCAGATTGTTTTAAAATTTTGAAAATGGTATCTACTGGATTGCTAGGATAATGAAAAATGTGGCAAGAGGGCAAATAAGGCCAGTCCAGTAAAGAAATGTGTTTACTCATCCCACACTGGCTGGCTGGTGATGAAGGCAGCTAGATTAGTGGTTGCATTACTTTTCTTTAGGACTTTCTGGATCTTATCAAAATATTGCATTTCCTTTACACCCAGCAGGATAAAGTTCTCCGCTTCACTCCTAAGGTTAACATCTCAGTTGCACCTTCAAATTGACAGGAGGACTATGCTGGAACAGTACTATGGCAAGGACATGCCTTAAAGGAAATAGCTAAATAAAGTAATTATTCATGTGTATTGAAATGAAAGATCAAAGTCAGTTTTAAAAATACAAATTTTTTTTTTTTTTTTGAGACTGAGTCTGGCTCTGCTGCCCAGGCTGGAGTGCGGTGGCCGGATCTCAGCTCACTGCAAGCTCCGCCTCCCGGGTTCACGCCATTCTCCTGCCTCAGCCTCCCGAGTAGCTGGGACCACAGGAAAATACAAATATTTTAGCTTCTTAGTAATATATGAAAATATTGACCTCATTCTTACATTTACATAAGACCTTTAGTTGAATTTGATAGACATCTAAAAAAAAAAAAGATAAAAGAACAGTAAGATAGAATAAAGCCCAAAAGCAATGAAGTTATTGAAACTGATTGCTTCCAAGATAAACAGAAGATGAAAAAGTAATATTTTTGCCAAACGAAAAGATTGATCTTCTTATTGTATTGTTCAGGCAAATAAAAGCAAAAATAATCATAACCAAGTTGTAGAATAAGAAGAGTATAATACATTTTATATAATTTGAAATGCATGCTTTAAATCAGTCATAAAATTATTTATATTATCCAAAAAGTATGTCACTAATACAGTAACAAATGCCATAGTTTGAACATCTAATTTTTTCTTTTCTAATAATGAATTATAAAACATCTAAACATTTTCTGCACATTTATATAGTGATACACATTAGTTTTATTTTATTAATAAGTCTGGTTATAAAATTTCTCATAGAGATGTGATTTATATTAATTTTTTTAAATGACAGGTTAACCTGAGTTAATATATTATTATTAAGCTCAAACAGAAAGCATGTTATAAAGATATAATCAAAACTTTAGCTGTGTGGCCCTTGAAAATAAACAACTGTTTAGGTTTATTTCTTTTGAATTCTAGGTACTTAGCTATTATAAGACATTCATATTCTTATAGTTGAACTTCCAAAACCCCACTTGCAGTAATATATGAACTAGGATGTTGTCTGTTACAGTGAGTGTTTTCAATATGATGCTGTGATTCATTATGATATGGAATGATTGCTTAAATAAAACTCATATCTAAATAAAAAGGATCTGATTTTTCCTTCTTTCTTTCCTCCACATGAGATTTTACAGACACCACCAGCAAGTTATTAAATGTCTCCTTAAACATTCCATTTATATTTTACTTTACAAAAGAATATATCTGTGCATATTTCTAAGTAAAACAAGTATTTGCAGATTAGGCCATATTTTAAAATCAGGAAAGAGATTACTGTTTTAATCAGTAGTTCAGCTTGTTGAGCTATTGAAACAACTGCATATTCTAGTACTTTTTGTGAAACATTATGAAAGAGCAGAAATTATACAATTTATATGAAAAACACATTTTAATTGAAAAACTGTCTATCCGTTAACTACGTATTTTCTCTTGTGTCTTTGGGACAATAGCAATATTTTTCTTTTAGACACAGAACTCTACAATCCAACAACTGGTTTGTCATACATGTGTCATCAAGAATAAGTGATTTAAAAGAACATTATGGTGCATATTTCTCTAAATCCAGATAGGTATTAGGTTAGTGCAAAACTAATTGTGGTATTTGTCATATATTCTGGATCTGTGTGCTTTCCAACATAGGAGTCAATAGTCACAGATGGCTTTTGAACAATTAAAACATGACAAGTGTGAATTGAAAAGGGCTGGATTTCAAAGGCTTGCTATAAAAATATAAAAACACCTTATCAATTTTTATATTGAGTACATGTTGATGTAAGAATATTTGGAGTTAAATAAGATATATCAGAATTAACTCCACCTGTTCCCTGCTACTTTTTAAAAAGGTAGACACTAGGACATTTAACATTTGAAATTACATATGTGGCTCTCATCTGTGCTCACATTATATTGCTATTAGATAGCACGGGTCCAGATACCTCCAGTCTATCTATCTTATCAATTAATATAGTACAGCAAATATCCCTCTTAAACTGTGGACCAGCTATGGAGATATTTAAATGTGTATAATTAATGTTTATGAAATAATAAGTATAATACCATGATTATTACCTTTTCTCTATAATATAGTATCCTTGATAATAAATATTCCAGTGTCTGGGGTTTTAATTTTAGGTCATATCACTATGTAACAATTCAGTGGCATTTGAATCCTTACTTTAAAAAATTAGCAAACCTTATGTTAAAAGTTAACATTTCTATGAAAGTTGTTTGTACCAATGTGTTTAGTTTGGCATAATTTGAGGATTTTTCTGAAAATGCAATGAACCAAGATTCATTTGTATGCATTTGTGATTACAGTATCTTCATGCTTATTGTCCTCTTTAACTGGATTATCAGAAATAGTATAATAATCAATTTTAAAAACATGTAACCAGCCATCTCTGAGGAAATAAGATAAGATGGATTATACTAGGGAGGAGGAGACCAAGTCTTGGAAACTCAACAAGCTCAAGTCAACAGCAAGGAGGTTGAGAGCTATGGGAAGCCAGACAGGCCCTTCTAGAGAAGGTCAACTAAGGGTTAGTTAAGAGCAACACTCAAAGCCCAGAATTTAGAGTTTCTGTCAAAGATCATTTACTAGAGAGTTTAACTATTGATCTGTCTCAGTTAATGTGATTTTCGAACCTTAGATATGGTGAAATTAAAAAGTCAGAGTGATTAAAAAAGATATGTATTTTAGCAAACAAGCTATTATTCCCAATATGGAACATACACTGTGATAAGAAATAAATTGGTTTAATGTGCGTGTCTTGGAAAGATTGAGTACAATAAATATGTTATCAAATACATTGAAAAGGCCTTCCAATAATTCCATTGGGACTGTTTTTGACTCTTTAGTTTCATGGATAAGTGCTCTTCCACAGCAGTGCTTTTGATGTTTCTTTTCTCTCTCTCTCTCTCTTTTTTTGGGGGGGCAAGGGCTCATTCTGTTGTCTTGGGAGTACAGTGGCATGATATTATGGCTCACAAGAACCTCGACTTCCCAGGTTCAAGCAATCCTCCCACCTCGGCCTCCTGAATAGCTAGGACTGTAAGCATGTGCCACCACACTCGGCTAATTTTTGTATTTTTTTGTAGAGATGGGGTTTCAACACATTTCCCAGGGTAGTCTCAACTTTCTGGGCTCAAGCGATCGGCCCACCTTGGCCTTTCACAGTCCTGGGATTACAGGCGTGAGTCACCATGCCCAGACTCTTTCAATGTTTCTTGACCATAACCGGTAGCAATGCACTTACATGACAACATACACACACAGTTTACCTAACTATATTGCAGCTGGTGAACTTTGATCGTTTCTATCCTATTTGCTTCTATTTTCTGGTTATTATCCACTAAATGAACTTCAAAATCCATTGATTAAAAACACATCTTGATATTTTTTAAAATCACAGAAATTGTTCTATGCGGATATCAGGTGACAGGAGTCACAGAGCAAGGTTGAAGATTGAGCAGCAAAGGATTAAAAAGCAAGTAGAAAATTTGTCCCAAGTGGGATCAGGATACCCTGGCCTCAGCAAGGGTGAGAGGATCAGGAAGCTCTAAGCAACCAACAACGGTTATTAGCATCAAGCATAATTCTGGTACAGGAAGTTATCTTTGACCCAGTATATTTTCCTCCATGAAACTACAAGAGTCCTAACTAGATACACATGATAAGGTAAAATGTATTCCTGCTTAGAGTTGGAAAATGAGGAAGCAAACAATTCCCACAAGAGCAGAGTATAATTGAAACATCTAAAGAAAAAGTAAAATATCATTAGCTAAAGTGAATTTCATATATAACAGGTTAACCTGGTGTTAATAAAGTATATGGACAAATAAGTTCAATTAAAATGAAAAGAAATAATACTGAATGACATATTATTTGCTCCTGAATGTCTGAACTGAATTATTTCTCTCCCCATTTTTTCCAATCAGTTTCTCTCCAGGGGAATATAGTCATTGACAATCTCTATTTCTCTTGAAGATGCAATTCCTCTTTCTTGCTGTTTTCTCCAAGGCTTTGTTTCTTTCTAATTTGAGTACATATTCTCCATTGCTAATTTGGGGTGGTAAGTGCAGCCTCAAGCTTACATTGTTCAGGCCTTTTTTTGTTTTTGTTTTTTTTCTCTCTTCCCCAATAGCCCTTTCTTTCTTTCAGCTGCTAGCTATTGGCAGCAAGCTTGAGCATATCCTCCTGTGGGTTTGCTCCTTAGGGGACTTTCCTTTTGCAGTTAATCCACAGTGCTAAAGTACAAGCCTCTCTCTGTACTTTTGATGTTACTTCTTTGCAAAATCTTTCCCCTCTGTACCTGAGACACCTAAGCTGTAGCACATTGTTTGGAATTTACAGGGCAACTGTTATCACTGCTAGAGTATGCACCTTGATTTCTGCTGCTTTAATTTTGGGGAAGTGGTTATAGCTGTGAACATCAAACAAACTGAGAGTCCTGTTCAATTTGAATAAAATCTATGTGTAGCTCGTGCAGTAGAGGATAAACAGCAAAAATCATGTGAGTTCTCAGCACACTCTTGAAACAGTGCAGAAGGCCAGAGGCTTAAGGCTGAAAAGGCTACTAACACTTTTAACTTTCCGTTGTTAGAGAACGCACAATCACCAGTCACTACAACCTCTCCAGTGCTTCCTCTTTAAAAATGAACACACATGGTATTTAACTGGGATATAAAATAATGTTAAACTGCTCTCTCTGTATGTTGGGGTGTGTGTGTGTGTGTGTATGTATATATATAAATATGCAGATATACCTATATATTTGAGATACTTTACATATCCACTCCTCTGTACATACTTATGCATTCAAATATATTTGTTTTAGTCTCACTGAAGCAATTAAAATATTTTTAATTTTTTGTTTATGCTGGGACATGGCTGATATTAGCAAAGCTACACTAATGAAGTCAAATATGAAAAAATATAGTATATATGATTAGGAATTCAAACTATATTTAATGGGGCTCAGAAGGCAAGAGATAGTTTACCCAACTATTAACTATGCACTATAAAAGAACAGTGAAAGATAAAACTGAAAACAAAATCTAAATTTTAATCATAAATATACTTGTTTTTAATCTTTGATGAGAGTCACTGACATTATACAAAAAGCAGATTAAGATTGTTTGGGGGTTCTTTGACATTTGATGGCTATGTACTAGATAAAATGTGTCCAAAAAATATATTGTGTATATAATACTGAAAAATATAGAACAACAGCCTGGACAACATAGCCAGACCCCCATCTCTACAAATAATAAAAAATAAATAAAATAGCCCAGTTTGGTGTCACATACATGTAATCCCGATTACATGAGAGACTTAGGAAGCAAGATGGCTTAAGCCAGACCCAGGAGTTCATGGCTACAGTGAGCTATGGTAATGCCACTGCACTCAAGCCTGGGCAGCAGAGTGACACTCTGTATCTAAAACAAATCGAATATATATTCAACTGCAGATTTGGCAAGTTTGTTTATAAAATAGCTCAACTTTTTAAAAAAACGTTGGTTGTTAAAAATCTGTTTATATCTATCTGGATCTCCACTAAAAATGAGGTGCCTAAGTTCTTTCTAAGAGCCCATCAGCATGGAGGATGGTACTGCTTTCACTGATAGACTTAATATTTCCATATAGCAATCTTCTTTCTGGAGAAAGATAACATGTATCTGTGACTCAAAACAAAGAAATCTTACCAGTTTTACCAGACTCAGGAAGACAGGGGAAAGACATTTAAGCATAATTGAGTGGATTTTATTTTGTGACTGGGAGTGAGGCTTTTCTGATTTGTTACTTTGTTTATTGGCCAGGAGGAGAAGATTTAGAGTACAGTATTATCAACAGTACTCCAGGAAGCAACTTTCACACACTTCGCTAATGCCTTTTGTAACTTAAACAAAATTGGGCACTATAAAACAGAATGGAAGCAAACCTGAGCTTGAGGTGATTATCTTCTCTTTAGGGTTTGGACTTGTTCCTCACTTCTATTTCAACTTTAAAGTTCTTCCTCTGCAAGTAAATTTACAGGTAAGGTTAGAATCATATTGCATCTTCTTGACAGCATCCGCTGCCAGTTATTCGGTATTATAGCTTGATGTTCATTTGTTTGGGAGGCCTCAGAGATGAAAACCTCCTTTGAAGCATTCTCAGTTGCTTGTATTGCACCTACTCATTCTTCTAAAGTAGGTGAGACTGTGTTTAATATAGGAATGTGTTTTCAATGTGTTCTTCCATGGCTGAAGCGAACTTTAATACCTACACATTCTATGCTGATACTTTCCATATGTTAATGCACTATGTTTTCTCCATGTAGTATTTTTGAAAAGGAAAGTTCATCAAAGAGTAAATATTTGTCAAAGCATGTGTTTATGAATCCCATGGTAGCTGGTGAAATTTTCTTCTGCTTAGTTAATTCAGCCATCTTAGTCACTTTTAATCAGTTCCCTAATTATATTTTCAAGTCGGTTCAGCATATTGTTTATGACAATAAATTTATCTGTTGTCATTTTTGGTGTGAGTGTATGTGTAGTAATGTAATGTTAATATGCATTGTTTTCTTTAATATAATTATAGAATAATGCTAAAATAATGACTACTAAGAACAGGCAAAATGAGATTCTTAATTGCTGTTTAACTTCCTTTTCTAGGTTTTTTAATGAATGTTGTTTCATCTGACATTGTTTATACAAATTCAACTCCATTATATTTATGAGAAAATATATAAAATCATCATGCAAAGAAAGTATTTCTGTAGAGTGAACCATCATTCAAGCCAAGTACTGTTTTTACTCAAGTTGATCAGACCTGACACCTAAAGATGGATCCTCAATCCTCCCCTATAATCTTTTATACCTGATTCTCTCATGATAGCCACTGGACATTCCTCGTCTGAAAGCTGGATTTTGATTAGTCTGAGCATACAGAGATAATGTGCTTTTTCATGTTTCCTCAAGGGAAAAGCTAAATCATTTAAAAATCCTTTGTTATGTGATTTTCCATAACAATAAATAATTTAGGATTATCATGTGTTGTTTAAACAATTTTATGTTACTTTTACGCTTCCAAAATTAGCATAGTGAGTGCTACTCTGGAGGACAAATTATTTTTTATAAAATCTGAATGAGTTAAACCATTGATAACCCATGCTGCAGAACTCACTAGTTGTCATTGATCAAACTTCTCCATTAGAAGAAAGAGTTATCTTGACATTCCAAGTGTTGCTAAGACACCATTCTGGGTTTTAAGTCTTTCCAGCTATTGAACCACCTGACCTGACTGTGACATAAGTCTTGAGCAATCAGTTTCACCTCTCTGTATCTCAGTATCCTCATCTGTGAAATGAGGATATTAAAATCAGTTTAGATCATATAAATTACAGTTCTGTAGGTCTAATATGGTCAAAAACAGACAATTTCCTATGATCTTCCTTAATAGTACCTATTCCATAAAGCTCATGAGAAAATTAAAACATCTAATGTGTCTAAGCTCTTAGCACAATACAAATATGCTGGAATAAGCTTCTATAAATTTTAATTACTATTCTTACTGTTATTACAATAAGAAAAACCAAAAAGTATTAGGTCAATATGCAAGTGAAGAAATACAGTCAAAGTAATACCATCCAGCAGCCAAAGTGATTCAGAATAAATTATTTTTTAAGTTTCTCAAAGTAAGAATAATTAGTCTTTATTTGCCTTTCTGGAAAAAAATGTTGTTGAAACAATATGCATGACTTTGTATGCATTTAATGCAATAATCTTTCAAGAAATCACCTCAGAAATATTTTGATACTTCATTTAGTTCATATCATTAAAAGGTTTTCAGTATCCAGCTTTAAAGTATAACATATTGTACAATTTTAATATAGTTATTTTGTTCCATAACAATCGAGACCAAAAAGCTGAGAGTATTACTGAAGTGGATTCAGACTCAAACTATCTAAAATCTGAATAGACTTTGGGGAAGACTAATTAACATCACAAATTGCAAATTACTCCAATTTATTTTAGAAGTATAATCTATTCAATGAAGCAATCATAATAAATTCAGAGGATATTTAATCTCTGAGAACTTTAATTTTATGACTGTGAAAAGCTGAGAAGTAGCAGGTATATTTGGACAATATTTCACTTATTCTACTTCATTAAGACTTGTCTTATGGTTTTAAAGATGTTAAATAAATTCTTAATCATTGTCTATATTTCAGTAGGTTTATCTGACCATTTACAGATGAGCATGTCTGTATACAAATATGTCAATGACCACATAAACCTTGAAACAATTACATCTCTCATAATGTTAATGGATATGAAGGGCTAAAACTATTGGATTTAACTTAGAAATGGGAAAAAAGAGCTTGAAAGAGAAACTGAAAAGGACTCTAAGCACCTGTCAAGAGATTGGCATTTACATTTCTTAGATGTGAAAGGAGGGAAAAAAAGAAGCTCTGTGGATATATAAGTAAGTTTTAGATTTGGCTATAAGGAAGTTGGCATTCAACGATTTCTATTGTCACAGTAAAATACAAGAATGGAACTGTATTAGTCCATTTTCACATTGCAGTGATGAAATATCTGAGACTAGGTAATTTACAAAGAAAAGAGATTTAATTGACTCACAGTTCCACATGACTGGGGAGACCTCAGGAAACCTACAATCATGGTGAAAGGCACCTCTTCATAGGATGGCAGAAGAGAGAATGAGAACTGAGCAAAGCAAGAAAAGCCCCTTATAAAACCTATGATTCGGTTACTTCCCATCCAGTCCCTCCCATGATATATGGGGATTATGGGAGCTACAATTCAATGTTAAGATTTGGGTGAGGACACAACGAAATCGATCAGGAACATTAGCTAAGAATGAGTCAAAGAGCTAGGGTAGGAAATGAGTGAAAATAATATTTGAAATAGTCATCTGTGGTAGGAAATGAGGGAGGATAATACTTGAAATAGTCATCTCAGATATCGGGAAGTGAGTTTAATTGAGAAAGAGAATTTCTGGTTAGTATTGAGAGCCCATTTGACATATAAGATCATGAAGTAGAAACAGTATGCCAGGCTGTATAATTTTCTCCAGCTACACTAAAGTACCTGGGAAGGAGCATTAAGACAGCAGATGGTTATGTTCACCTGGAATGTGTTTTCTTCAAGGAGAGTACAAAGGATCAGGATAGAAACTGTGTATCCGATATGATTCTAATAATGAACTTTTGCCTGTGAGTTGGAGAGGTAAAGATAGGAGGAAGGTGAAGGAAGGTTAAAACTCAACGGTTTAAATGTCTTCAGGACCATAATACTGTAAGGAGAGAGCTTAATTGAATCAGGAAGAGAAAAGGAGAGGAAATATGGTCCCAAGGCAGAATGTTTTTCTCAGGATTTGGAGATGGTGCCAATTCTGATGATGATGAAGAGTGATCAGGTGATCAGGAGAAAGGATATGGGAGATACTGTGATGGGAAATATCCTCTGAAATAATAAGGTTAAGAACTTTGGTGTCTTGTGATTGCATGGATCAGCCTACTGGCTGAAGTTTGTATGGTAAGGAAGAGTGGGTCCAAAGCAGAACTCATTTGTGAATCAAGAGCAATGACAAGAATTGAGTACAAACTACTCAAAGGGGGTAGTTTGGAGGGCAGAATCACAAGTTTTACAAGAGGATTAAAAAAAAAATCTGGAAGTGGCAATAAGAAGGAGGGGGCATAACAAAAACAGTTTCTCCCCCTCCTTGATCTGAAGTATGTGGAACCACAATGACAATAACAACAAAATAGCTATTGCAAGTTCAGTGGGAGCCAAGTTACTATTTCAAATGCCTTGCATGGATCCACACATTCCATCATTACAGTAACCTACTGAGAAGTAAGAACTACTGACACTCTCCACAGTTTAGTAAACTAAGGCAACAAAATTTAAGTATCTTTGCCAAAGTCACACACACTAGTGAGCGATGGAGCTAGGATTCAAACCTGGCAGCCTGACTCCAAAGCTTGCACCTGCACACCACTGTGCAGCACCTTAAACCCTAATTGGAAATTGAGAAAATCAATAACTCTGTAGGAGAGTGTGTTCACTGAGTTTCAGATTGCTCTGGGACTGTTTTGATGGCAGTGAGCTAAGGTTCTGAGACAGGTCATCATGGGTCTCTGGGATTTATGCTGCAGACATGGAGAGGCAGTTCAGCTCTCCCTGTAAAGCTTCTTACTCAGCAGCTGTGTGCTCCAGCACAGCAGCTTCTCACTACTCCTCACGACCACCACCCCCACGTTGAACCTGGGTAAAGTCCTATCTGCTTTGTGTGGTGAAACGCAAAATAATGGAACAGACTGCTTGCTCCATGAATGGGGAGAGCTTTGTTCCTCAGTGGTCTGACAGCAGGTTCTGCCGTGTGCTTCAGACCGGGGTCATTGCTTATTGCCTGCGTGTTTGATTCTGAATTCCAGTCTCGAGTTCTACCTCCTGTCCAGTCTTCAGCTGATCCAGGTCTTGGACAAGCCTTCATTCTGCCTTCTCTCCATTCTCCATAGCCAGTCCCCAGAATGACATGCAATTTGACAAAAGAAAAATACATTCTGGAATATGTTGTTATGCCCAAAGCATTCCACCAGAAAATTTCCTCAGTTCTCATAGACTATTGAGCATTAACTGTTTCCGGATACTATCAAAGAGTGCATTTTTGTGAAGAGCTATGCAAAGGCAAGCACATCATGATTTGTACGGTTTATCATATTTAACTTTGCTTTTATCTGAGTATCAGAGTTCCTGAAGAATCTGTGTTGGCTCAACCAAGATACTTTTCATACTTAGCTATTTTGGGGTGCACAAACATACCGAGAATTTGAACAATTAAACATTCTACAGTCCTGGGCCAAAGCAAAATTTTCCTCTCTTTCTAATTCCACTGGGCTTTCAAGTTGCTGACAGGGATCCTTATTACCAGCAGACTGCCTCTCTATTGGCAGTATTTTTGTTATTGTTTTTATTTATGCACACCTCTTGGGCAAAGGCCACCCTTCTCTCTGCAAGACTCCACTAAACCTTTGCCTCTTCATTAGCATTTGAATCTCTGAGCTCCTATAACAAGGTCTTTGCTAGCCTCACACCAGTCTGAGTCCCTCAGAACAGAATTTTTCACAGGCCTGCTTGCTTCTGCCTTTCATTATTCTCAGATCTTTTCGGTGTTTTTGTTTAGTTTGGTTTTTGTTTGCTCTTGAATAACAAGAGTCCATCTTTGGTAACATACTAAATATATTGAAGCTTTAGAAGTATTCAGTGGGGGACATTAATGAAAAGTTAAAAAAAAAAAAGAAGAAGAAAGAAAGAAGCCAAATTGATGACTGTTGTTCTAAATGCAGATGGCACTGATTAGTTTGCTGAGATCCTTCTCTGAAATAAGCTCAGCACCATCACCTCCTTATCTCCACATCAGCTTTCCTGCCAGACATGATGGCTGGGACAATGCAGATGGCTCTGGAGCAGGAGCTTCTCTCAGAACCCAGGCCTTATCACGGCTTTGACTGGCAAAGGCTGTCATTCATTCTGTCACTCACAGTGGGGACACAATGGATCATGTCTGCCTTGCACATCATAGATAACTACACTAACTGGGGCTGGATTTAATCCCTTGGTTAAAATAGAGGAGAAGAGATAAATCATTGATTATAGAATATCTGATTTCCCTTTAATTCACTTGTCACCGAAACTGTAACCTTGTGTTCTAGATTGGTTAAATTTGTCAGCATCCCTAATAGAAACCACCATTGTAATAAGATTTTTTTTTTCAAACTGCTGTATATTTAAAAGTCAGACTGAAATACATGTGAGTCTTTCAACTCTGTCTGTGACAGTCTTTTCTTCGAAAAGCAGCAGTATGGTTTTGATGTGCTTTGGAATTCTTATCCTAATATTTCAAAGTAAAATTATCTTGATTGAGCATCCTTGAAAAAATAGGGTAGGTAAAAATGAAACTATAAACATATTAAATATAAAAGTATATTAGGTGAAAGTCTACTGTTTATGCAATATTCTGAATGGTGAAAAGGGGAGATTCATTTACACATCTAAAGCAGCTTAGTATATTGACAAAGAAAGTGTTTGAAACAGAATCATAATAATAATCACTATTTGCCTATTTGCTATGATTATTTTTTTTTCTTTTTATTTATTAATTTTTATTATTATACTTAAGCTCTAGGGTACATGTGCATAACGTTCAGGTTTGTTACATATGTATACATGTGCCATGTTGGTGTGTTGCACCCATTAACTCATCATTTACATTAGGTATTTGCTATCATTCTATGTTATTGTACATCACAAATGTTGTACTTCTTCTTATATATTAAAATAATCAGATAGAAGGAGCAATAACTCTTAGCTAGGTTAATTATTGAGTTTTTGAAAAACTAATTAATGATGTCAGACCTGATTTGCTTTGTTGTTGAAGGAAGGTATTGAAGATTTTAAGATATGCAAACACTCCGTAGTATACAATAAAACATATTTATAATGTTTGCCCAGGGTATTAGTTTTCCACTGGTTTACAGCACTGAGAATGAAGAGGCTAATATTATTTTGTGGACCTTTGCTCAGTAGTGGGAAAATAGTCACAATATTCAGGAAAAAACAGATAGAGTTAATATGTTCGAGATGTATACTTATGAATTTTACTGGAGCAGCAAACTGAAATGTAACTCTTGATCTAACAAAATCAACATGTAGCTTTACCTTGTTATCTAATTTTGTGTCACATTTTATGCTTTTGTTGTAATATAATTCATCCAAATAATTTTAACTATAAAAGGTCAGTGCACTAAAATGAGAGTTTCTTTGAGAAATAGCATTCTGGTGCACAGAACAGCTCCTTTTAGGATAAGGCATATAAAAAAGTTTTCTTTTAGAAATAATCATAGCCCTTTCTAGGTTTATGTATCTATATGCAAATTAAGGAGGCATTCCTCCTCATTTAACAATTCTCATTCAAAAGTTTTTATTGCATGCGGAGGCAACACAATCCATTATCCTTACTATTCAACAAATCTGGCCAATAATATGTCAAATCTTATAATGTATCCTCTATAATAATGCATCCTCTATAATAATGTATGTATTAATGAACGGCTAATTCATCCTGGCATATGCGATTCAAAGGGAAGGAATAGAGAGAGGTTGCTAAGTAGATGTTTTGGGAAAGAGAATAATGCACTGCTTTTGTAGTGACCATTGTAAGTCACTGACCAGCTCAGTTGCTGAGCTAATTGCTGAAGTTGATTACTGCTGAGTCAGATACTCATCTCCGGTCCAATCAGTGGCCAACTCCATGAAAACACCAGACTGACATTTCTTCCCAGAATATAGTTCTCCATATAAGGAAGTGTCAACCTAAAGAAGAATTTTAACGTGGTAGCCATGTGACTGATGTGTTCAGAACATCAATTTTCTCTGTACATGCAATGTCATAACCACCCAGTAGGTTCATGTTGCCCACTGCCTAGGCAGAGCCGATTTATCAAGACAGGGGAATTGTAATGGAGAAAGAGTAATTCACACAGAGTGGGCTGTGCAGGAGACCGGAGTTTTATTATTACTCAAATCTGTCTCCCTGAGCATTCAGGGATCAAAGTTTTTAAAGACAATTTGGCAGGTAGGGGATTGGAAAGTGGGGAGTGCTGATTGGTCATGTTAGAGATGGAATCATGGGGGTCGCAGTGAGTTTTTCTCGCTGTCTTCTGTTCCTGGGTGGGCTGGCAGAACTGGTTGAGCCAGATTACCAGTATGTGTGGTACCAGCTGATCCATCCAGGGCAGGGGCTGCAGAATCTCTCCAGCACTGATCTTAAGTTTCACAATAGTGATGTTATCCCAGGAGCAATTTGGGGCTGTTCAGACTCTTGGAGCCAGAGGCTGCATGACCCCTAAACTGTAATTTCTAATCTTGTAGCTAATCTGTTAGTCCTGCAAAGGCAGACTGGCCCCCAGACAAGAAGGGGGTCTTTTCGGGAAAGGGCTGTTATCAGTATTGTTTCAGAGTCACAGTATGAACTGAATTCCTTCCCAAAGTTAGTTCAATCTATACCCAGGAATGAACAAGAACAGCTTAAAAGTTAGAAGCAAGATGGAGTTGGTTAGGTCTGATTTTTTTTCACTGTCATAGTTTCCTCAGTTATAATTTTGCAAAAGCAGTTTCAGTGTGACTGGGAGGATTTGAGAATTTTAAATTTTTCTCCACTCGAGAAATGGGACCAGTGCTCTGCTTTCCTATACCTGTCATGTCTTTCTAGTTTCTCAAATGGTGCCCACAGTAAACGCCATCCAGGTCAGAGCTTTGACCCTAAAAGAAGAAGAACAGTACCACCAAAAAAAGGGGAAAGTAAATGGACAACCAGATGCAAAGAGGATGGGACCTCCAACTTTGCCCTGAATATTGCTCTCAACTGTTAATTTAGGGATGGGAAATAAAATTCAGAATTCCGAGAGACAGACTGGAGGCGCAATGGAGCTTGCTCTCAGATTTTGGTTTTATATGTGTGTTGGTTCTTCAGAGAAGCCCAGTGGAATTTCATAGACTTCCAGTTTGTTATATAATAATTATCACCTGATCTCAGTTTTTATAATCCCTGCTATTCTTTGTCTGAGCCATTCCTTGATTCTCATGAAAACTTATAAGATGACCTTGATCCCAGGCTTCAGCTTCCTTGATCACCTGCAAAGATGAGGATGAATTCATTCCTTGGAATCTTACAGAGATTAACCATCTTTGACACCAATCCTCCTCTTAAATGGACCAAAGCAATACTAGGAAATGAAGGATGCTGGGCCATCAACATAGATGACCTCATAGAGGCCACAAGATCCATTCTCTTCCTATGTGCTGTCTTTTTTTCTGGTTTTGTTTTAAGAGCTGGGGGACTTACTATGCTGTCTAGGCTTGACTCAAACTGCTGGGCTCAAGCAATCCTCCTGCCTCAACCTTCCAAGCAGCTGGGACTACATGTGCATGCCACTGTGCCTAACCCTTATGTTCTGTCTTTATTGTTGCTTGCTAATATGGTCTAGATGACTGTTTATAATTAGAAAATCAATGGATGGAACATTTTCTACATCATGTCTAAATATATCTAAGTATGTAACTATAGTATATAATTTTGTTATTTCAAAAGGATTGATTGATACCTATTCTGATCTTTTAATGTTCTATTTCAGTAATAAAATGTAACCTGAAAGTATAATTAATTAATTCATTCATATAGTATATTTATCCAGTGCCAACTATTCTGATCGTTATATTTCTTCATATTAGTGAAATTTCTAAGCAATGCATGAAGAATAGCATTAAGAATTTTTAACAGAATGTCAATATTAAGGTAAAATGCTTATGGCCTTATTTTTTCATTTTGAACAGTATTCAAAGGATTCATTATAATGTATATGCAGTCAACATGCTGTAGGTCACAATAGGTGTGTCATTTTGTTTTGTTTTTGCTTGGTTTTGATTATATAGACTACATAGGAATACATGCACTAGGAAAAGGTGGAAATTGGCCATATCTATAGTTAGATAATTGCTATAGTAATTAGGTTGAACCAATTCCAGTTCCTAAGATAAAGAACATGTCTATTGGTAATGGAAATATAACACACTTTTTAGCATTGTGTTTATTCTTCCTCATTATAGAAAAGTAGTAGAAATTTAGTTATCAATTACTATGTAACTATCTCAAACTGAGCAATTTAAAGCAACAAACACTCATTATCTTTCATAACTTCTTAGAGTCAGGAATCCAGGAGAAGTTTAGCAGGGTAACACTGGTTTATTGTCTATGACGAGGTTGTAGCCATGATGTAGGGCAAGACTGCTGTCATCTGAAGACTTGACTGGGGCTAGAGAATCCATTTTCTTTCTCATTCATATGGATCTTGGCAAAAGGCTTCAGTTTCTTGCTGGCTGTTGATTGAAAGCCTTCGTTCCTTGCCACATGGGCTTCTTCAGGGCTGCTCATAACATGGAAGCTTGCTTCTCTCAGAGTAAATGATCCAAAGGAGAAAGAGCAAGTGAACAACTGAAGCAACAGGCTCATCTCGAACTCACATATCATCTCTTCTTCCATTTTCTATTGTTAACTCTGGTATTGTGTGGAGGGGGATTAAACAAGGGATGAATATTAAGAGACAGGGACCACTAAGAGATAGGGGACCACTAAGAGACAGCCCACCCTGTTGGAGGCGAGGATCAAAGGCTTCTGATCTAATTCCCAGAAGTATTCTGGAGAATTCTGACCCAGATAGGTCTCTCTTTAAAGCAGTGATTCTGAAAAGAGGATGAGGAGATATAGAGCTGGAAAAGCATATCCAATATTACAGTGTAATTGTGTATTTTGAAGTAGGAAAACACACTGTTTTGAGTATGGACTACAGAAAATTAAACTTAACCATTGTTTCTTCACTTGTGGGGATACACAATAGATAAATATTTGTTCTTCTTTTTTAACGAAATAAGTCAACTGGCAATCTTGGTGTATGTATGGAATTTTAATTTTTGTTGCAAAGAGTATGATGATTTTTAATGTTGAAACTAAAACTACTTTAAAACAAAAACTAGGCCTGGGAAATATAGAAAGACCTTGACTCTATTAAAGAAATTTTAAAGTTAGCCAGGTGAAGGGGTGCATACTTTAGTCCCAGTTACTGCATGGGGACAGTAGGTGGCAAGAGGATTACTTGAGCCCAGGAGTTTGAGGCTGCACTGAGCCATGATCACACCACTCCAGCCTGGGCAACAGAGACAAACCTTGGGAAAAAACAAAAGCAAAACAAAAAAAAAAAACCTAGAAACTTGTGATGACAATATAGATGCAATTGTTGGACCCATTATCAAAATTACTCCTCTTAATCTCAATGAGATCAGAGCACATTTCATAGTTTTTTTTATTAATAAAGGTATTATTCAGATTTAAGAAACAAATACTTAAAATAGTTGCATTGGATATTAGCAAGGTGGCCTGCTAGAGTTGCCTTGCACTTATTCCTCCCACTAAAAGGAATCAAAACAATAATGAACAACTGTATTTTAACTGGAGTGACTGCAGAAGTATAGGATACTGGAGAGCATAGGAACCCAAGATAGCACCATAGAGAGGCAAGTGAGACATACTACCTGCACTCCACTGTCTCTCCCCCTGCCCCCTAGCCAAGCATCAGTTTGGAGACAGGGTGGAGTTTTTCTTACAGAGAAAAGGTAAGCTGGACCTCTGGTTCCCATTACCCCCACAAACACTAGCAATCATTGCTGCAGGAGGATGCCTGGTACTCAAAGTCTCCAAATACAGTATGGGCAGTTGCTGAGACTGCACATGGCTACATTGCCCCAGACTAAGAACCCTATTGGCATCACCTACATGCATGACCTGCTATGGCATGGTGCCATCTTGAAACTGGAGGCCCACTATAATTTCATTACATTCACGTGGGTACCTGTAGTACCAATGCCCTGGCTGAGGTATGGTCTGAGCCTAGGCCTGAGAGAATGACCAAGACTCTGAAATCTTAACCAATGAGGCACCCTATCCCCCAAGCAGAGCTGCCCAGCAGGAAAGCCCCATGAAGCTTCCTGGCTTACATGGACCCACCTCTAGCACAGCAGCTGGCCCAGAAGTGGCCTGACCCCACCAAAGAGGGTGCCACACAGCCACCCAGCCTACTGCACCCATGCTTGGATCAACAGCCAGCCAGGTAGCAGCCCCACCCTCCTGGAGAGCCTACCATACAAGCTATTGTTCCCCTTCACCCAAACATGTCTGACCCAACAATAAACTCGGTACCCTCATGCCCAGCAAAAACATGCCAGCACCATCACAAACTCCCACAGCCTAGGCTGCTGAGACAATCACCAATGTCACAGATGAGGGTTACAGCTGAAGAATCTGTATGGAGACCGAACTGCTGAATCCATCCAGAATCAAAACCAATCAACAATTCCCAATTAATATCCTAGGACCAATCTATAGGAAAAACCTCTTGCTACAAAAACTACTCCATAAAAATGGAAAAAATCACTAATCCACTAGATGTGCAGATTTCAATGTAGGGACATAAGAAATATGAGAAAGCAAGGAAACATGACATTCCCAAAGGAATACAATAAACTTCTAGTTACAGACTTAACAGAAAAGGAAATTTACAACATGCTTAAAACAGAAAAGAATTTAAAACAATCATCATAAGGAAACTCAGTGAGATACAAAAGAATATATAAACAATTCAATAAAATCAGGAAAATAATTATCTGAATGAGAAATTCAAAAAAATAGATAAATATTAGGGGAACCAAACAGAACTCTTGGCACTGAAGAATTCAGTGAATGACATAAAATTACAATGGAGAACCCCAACAGCAGTCTAGAACAAGTAGAAGAAAAAATTTCCAAACCTGAAGACAGGTCTTTTAAAATAACCCATCAGAGGGGAGGGGGAAGAAAAAAGAAACGTAAATAAGAATAAAGAAGAATGAAGAAAATGTACAAGACTTATGGGACACAAGTAAGCAAAAAAAAAAAAAAAAATTGTTGTCAGACAGAAGAAATGGGAAAGGCCCAGAAAATCTATTTAATGAAGTAATAGTTGAAAACTTCTCTCAAGTTTGAAGTATAGACATTCAGATCTTGGAAGCTCAAATATCCTCAATAAGATTTAGCCCCCAAAATCCTCTCTGATGCACACTATAATCAAATTGTCAAAAGTAAAATACACAGAGAAAATTCTGAAAACTTCGGGAGTAAAATATCAAGTCAAATATAAATAAATTCATATTAGACTATTAGCAGATTTCTTAGTAGAAACCTAGCAGACCAGAAAAGAATGGGATGATATATTCAAAGTACTGAAAGAAAAAAAAATCTATCAGTCAAGAATACTGCATACAGCAAACCTATTTTTTAGAAATGAAGGAGAAATAAAGACCTTCTCAGACAAGCAAAAACTGAGGGAATTCATTCACTATTAGACTAGCCTTATAAGAAATGCTTAAGGGAGCACTACAACTGGAATCAAAGGGAAAATAATTACTATCATAATAACACATGAAATTATACAACTCACCAGTATATGTAAATCCAAATCATACTCAGAATACCTCAGTGCTATAATGGTTCCATATAAATCTTTCGGTCCTGTATTATGAAAGTTTAAAGTAAAAAAAATGAAAAACATCAACAGTTGCAATTAGTGGCTAAGAAACACACAAAAGATAAGGATGTAAATATTTTTATGTGACCCTATTAGTTGTTATTGGCTTAAAAAAAGCCTGTTATAACTATGAGACTCTTCACATTAGCTCCATGGTAACCACAAAGAAAGAAATTACAGCAGATACACAAATGAGAAAGAGAAAAGAAACAAAACAGAACCACAGAAAACCACAAAACTCAGAGAAAAACAAAAAGAGAGGAAGAAAGGAACAAATAATCTAAAAAACAACCAGAAAACAGTTAATAAAATGGCAGGAATAACACCTTACCTATCAATAATAACCTTGAGTGTAAATGGATTAAATGCTCAAATTAAAAGTCATAATGTGTTTAAATGAATAATAATAAAAGGGACCCGACTATATGTTACCAACAAGAGACTAACCTCACCATTAAAGACAAACATTGGCTGAAAGTGATGGATAAAGATATTCCATGCAAACAGAAACCAAAAGCAAGTGGGAGTAGCCATACTTATAGCAGACAAAATAGAATTTAAGTCAAAAACTGTAAAAATACACTGAGAAGATTACTACATAATGATAAAGGAATAAATTCAACAAGAGGATATAACAATTCTATATATATATATGAACCCAACACTAGAACAACCAAATATATGAAACAAATATTATTAGATCTAAAGGGAGAGATAGAATAAAATACAACAATTATAGAGAACTTCAGCACACTGCTTCCAGTGACAGATGGATGATCTAGATAGAAAATTATCAAAGAAATAGCAGACTTAAAGTACACCAAATGGAAATAACAGACATTTAAAGAACATTCAATTCAACAGCTACAAAATATACATTATTTGCAATTTCACATGGATTATTCTCCAAAATAGATAATATATTAGGCCACAAAACAAGTCTTAACAAATCCAAGGAAATGGAGATTATATTAAGCATCTTTTCAGATCATATTGGTATAAAACTAGAAACCGACAACAATAATAGCTTCAGAAACCTTAAAAACATGGAAATAAACATACTTCTTAATAACCAATGGGTCAATGAAGAAATTAAGAGGAAAATTAGAAAATTTCTTGAGGCAAACAAGAATGGAAGCACGTCATACCAACACCTATAGGACACAGGATAAACAGTCCTAAGAGGGATGTTTATAGCAGTAAATGTCTGCAGCAAAAAAGAAGAAAGATTTCTAATAACCTAACCATGCACTTCAAGGAACTAGGAAAACAAGAACAAACTAAACCCAAAATTGGTAGAAGGAAGGAAAAAATAAATCTCAAAGATGAAACAAATGAAAAAGTTATTTTTAAAAACAATTCAAAAGATCAACCAACCAAAGTATTGGTGTTTTGAAAAGATAAAGAAAATCAACAAACCTTCAACTAGACTAAGAAAAAAAGAAAAGACTCAAATAAATAAAATCAGAGATGAAAATGGAGACATGATAACTGACATCACAGAAATACAAAGGATCATAAGAGATTATTAAGAACAACTATAAGCCAACAAATTTGAGAACATACAAAAAATTTGTAAATTCTTAAGACACATACAAGCTACCAACATTAAATTATAAAGAAATAAATATTCTAGGCTGGGCACGGTGGCTCACACCTGTAATCCCAGCACTTTGGTAAGCCAAGGCAGGCAGATCATGAGGTCAAGAGATCGAGACTATCCTGCTAACACGGTGACACCCTGTCTTTACTAAAAATTCAAAAAATTAGCCAGGCGTCATGGCACGTGCCTGTAGACCCAGATACTCGGGAGGCTGAGGCAGGGGAATGGCATGAACTTGGGAGGTGGAGCTGGCAATGAACTGAGATCACGCCACTGCACTCTAGCCTGGGTGACAGAGCAAGAATCTGTCTCAAAAAAACAAACAAACAAAAAACCTTTCATCAAAAAATATTCCAGGAAATATCTAGGATTACACATAACCAAAGAAGTGAAAGATGTCTACAAAGAAAACTAAAATATTAATGTAAGAAATCGAAGAAGGCACAAAAAAATGGAAAGATATTCTATTGATTGGAAAACTCAATACTGGTAAAATGTCAATACTAACAAAAGCATTCTACAGATTCAATATAATTTCTATCAAAATACCAATGATATTCTTCACAGAAATAGAAAAAATTTCCTAAAATGTATATGGAACCACAGTAGACTCAAAGCAGCCAAAGTCATTCTGAGCAAAAAGAATAAAATGGGAGGAATCACATTACCTGACTTCAAATTATACTACAGAGGTATAGGGACCAAACATCACAGCCCTGGCATTAGAAACAAACACATAGACCAATGGAACAGAATAGAGAACACAGAAATAAATACATCCATTTAGAGTGCATGTGGTTTTGACAAAGATGCCAAGAACATACATTCGGGAAAGAATAGTCTTTTCAATAAATGGTGCTGGGAAACCTGGATATCTATATGCGAAAGAATAAAGTTAGACTCTTCTCACAATATACAAACATCAAATCAAAATGAAGTAAAGATTTAAATCTAAGTCCTGAAAGTAATGAAACAACTACAAGAAAACACTGGAGAATCTCTCCAGGACATTGGACTGGGCAAAGATTTTTTGAGTAATACTCAAAAAGCATCAGCAACAAAACAACAAAGCAAAATGGACAAACAGGACCACATCAAGTTAGAAAGCTTCTATACAGCGAAAGAAACAATCAACAAAGTGAACAGACAATGCACAGAATGGAGGTCATGAACTCTCCATCTGACAAGGAATTAATAGCCAGAATATGTAACGCAGTCAAACAACTCAATAGAAAAATACCTAACAACCCAATTTAAAAATGGGCAAAAGAGCTAAATACAGATTTCTCAAAAGAAGACATAGAAGTGGCAAACAGGTATATGAAAAGGAGATCAACATCACTGATCATCAGAGAAATGCAAATCAAAACTAAAATGAGATATTATTTCACCCCAGTTAACATGACTTGTATCAAAAAGATGAGTAGTAATGAATGCTGGTGAGAATATGAAGAAAGAGGAACACTTGTGTGCTGTTGGTGGTTACACTATAAATTAGTACAGCCACTATGAAGAACATTATGAAAGTTCCTCAAAAAAATTAAAAATAGAACTCCCATATGATCCAGCAATTTCACTGGTGAGTTTATACCCAAAAGAAAGGAAGTAAGTATATCAAAGTAATATCTGCACTCCTGTGTTTACTATAGCTCTATTTACAATAGCCAAGATTTGGAAACAACCTAAGTGTCCATCAACAGATGCATGGATAAAGACAACGTGGTACATGTACAGAATAGAATATGATTCAGCCATGAAAAATAATGATATTCTGTCATTTGCAAAAACATGAATGGAACTGGGGGACATTATGTTAAGTGAAGTAAGCCTGGCACAGAAAGACAAACTTCACATGTCTTCACCCACTTGTGGATTCTAAAACTGAAAACAATTGAACTTATGGAGATAGAGAGTAGAATAATGGTTCCCAGAGGGGGGAAGGGTAGTGAGGTTAGGGGTGAGGAAGTAGGGATGGGTAATGAGAACAAAAAATGTAATTCGATAGAATGAATAAGATCTAGTATTTGATAGCACAACAGGGTTACTACAGTCAACATTAATTTACTGTACATTTTTAAATAGCCAGAGTATAATCAGAATGTTCATAACACAAAGAAATGATAAATGCTTTAGATCAAGGATACCCGCTTTATGCTGATGTGATTATTATATATTGAATCCCTGTATCAAAATATCTCATGTACCCTATAAATATATGTTGCTACAACATACCCAGCAATGTTTTAATTAAAAAAAAAAAAAGGCCCAGGACCCATTGGCTTCACTGCTGAATTATTCCATGCATTTAAAGAAGAACTAATACTAAGTCCCCTCAAACATTTCAAGAAAATTGAAGAGGGGGAAGTACTTCAAAACTCATATTAAGAGGCCATGTTACTCTTATTCCAAAACCAGATAAGGATACAACAGAAAAATAAACTACAGGCCAATATTACTGATAAACATAGATGCAAAAATTCTCATCAAGATACTAGCAAACTAGCAAGCAGCACATTAAAAACATAATTTGCTATCATCAAGGGAGATTTATCCAGGCATGCAAGGATGGTTCAACATGTAGAAATCAATAAATGCATTAAAACACATTAATAAAGAGACAAAAACATATGATCATTTCAATAGATGCAGAGAAAGCTTTGACAACATTCAACATCCTTTCATGATAAAAACTCTTAACAAATTGGGTATGGAGAATATGCACCTCAACACAATGAAGGCCATATAGGACAAACACATAGCTAACATCATACTGAATGGGGAAAAGCTGAAAACCTCTAAGATCAGAAACATTACAAAGGTGCCTACTTTTACCACTCCTATTCAATGTGATATTGAGAGTTCTAGCCAGAGCAATTAGGCAACAAAAGAAATAAAAGGCATCCATATTAAAAAATAAGAAGTTAAATTGTCCCTATTTGCAGAGGATGTGATCTTGTATATAAAATACCCTAAAGCACTGAAAAACTGTTTGCACTATTAAATGAATCCAGTAAAGTTATAAGATACAAAATCAACATATAAAAATCAGTAGCATTTTTATGCACTAATAGTGAACTACCTGAAGAGGAAATCAATGGAACAATTATATTTATAATAGCTACCAAAAAAAATAGCTAGGAACAAACTTAACCAAGAAGGTGAAAAATCTCTACATTGAAAACTGTAAAACATTGATGGAAGAAATTGAAGAAAACACAGATAGATGAAAAGATAGATTTTGTTCATGGATTTAAAGAATTAACATTGTTAAAATAGCCATACTACCCAAAGTGATCTACAAGTTTAATGCAATCACTGTCAAAATACCAATGACATTTTTCACAGGAATAGACAAAAATTCTAAAATTAATGTGGAAACACAAAAGACCCTAAGCAGCGAAAGCAATCCTAAGCAAAAATTAAAAAGCTGAGGACATCACACTACTTGACTCCAAAATATACTACAAAGCTATAGTAACCAAAACAGCATGGTACTGGCATAAAAACAAACATATACACTAATGGAACACAATAAAAATCTCAGAAAAAAATTTACACACAGTCAACTGATTTTTGACAACAGTGGTGAGAACGTATATTGGGAAAAAGATAGTTTATTCAATAAATGGTGCTGGGGTAATTAGATATTCACATTCGAATGAGACTCAACCCCTACATCTCACCATGTACAAAAATCAACCCAAAATGGGATTAAAGACTTAAATATAAAAATCCCAAACTATGAAACTACTATAAAATAGCACAGGGGAAATACTTTATAACACTGGGCTGGGCAAGGATTTTTAAAATAAGGCCCCAAAAGCACAGGCAACAAAAGCAAAATAGGCATATGGGATTACATCAAACTAAAACGCTTTTGCACAGCAAAGGAAACCCTTAACAGATAACCTACAGAATGGAAGAAAATATTTGCAAACTATAGCAAACTATACATCTGACAAGGAGTTAATATCCAGAATATATAAAGAACTTAGCTCCACAGAAAAAAATGTAATAATCAAATTTTAAAATGAGCAAATGATCTTCATAGACATTTCCCAAAAGAAGACAAACAAATGACTGACAGGTATATTAAAAAAATGTTAAACCGACAGGTATATTAAAAAAAAGTTCAACATAACTAATCAGGAAAATGCAGATTAAAAACCACAATGAGATATCACCTCAAGCCTGTTAAAATGGCTACAATACCAAAGAAAATAAATATTAGCAAATATATGGAGAAAAGGGAACACTTACACACCATTGGTGGGATTGTAAATTAGTACAGTCACTATGAAAAAGAGATGGGGTTTTCTCAAAAAATTAAAAAAATAGAACTGCCATATGCTCCAGCAATCCAACTGCTAGGTATTTATCCAATGAAAATGAAATTAGTACTTAGAAGAGACAACTACACTCCCATGTTTATTGTGGCACTACCTACAATAGTGAAAATATGGAATTTACCTAATTATCCAACAATTAATGAATGGAAAAACAATAAATGGATAAAGAATATGTGGTTTATATATACAGTAAAATCCTATTCAGCCATGAAAAAGAATAAAATACTCTCATTTGTGACAACATAGATGGGCCTGGAGGATATAATGTTAAGTGGAAATAAACCAGACACAGAAAGACAGAACTATTCAGAGTTTCTATTTCTTCCTGATTTAATCTGGGAGGGTTGTATGTTTCCAGGAATTTATTCATTTTCTCTAGATTGTCTAGTTTGTGTGCATAAAGATTTTCATCATAGCCTTAAATGATATTTTGCATTTCTGTGGTATTGGTTGTAATATCTCCAGTTTCATTTCTAATTGAGTTTACTTGAAACTTCTCTCTTCTTTTCTTGGTCAATCTCACTAATGGTCTTTCAATTTTGTTTATCTTTTCCAGGAACTAGCTTTTTGTTTCATTTACATTTTGTTTTCTTTGGTTTCCATTTCTTTTAGTTCTGCTCTGAATTCACCACTAAAGAACTCATCCATGTAACCAATAACTACCTGTATGCCCAAAACTATTAAAATTTTTAAGTTTATATCATGGAAGAAGAGAATAAAGCAGTTGGTACCAGAGACTAGAGAGAAGAAGTGGGGTAGGGGAGGATAGAGAGAGTTGTATACCAGGTACAATGTTACAATTAGATAGGAGGAATAAGTTCTGGTGTTCTACTGCACAGTAGAGCAACCATTGTTATCAGTAAGTATTGCATATTACAAAAAGGCTAGGAGAGAGGATTTTGAATGGTCTCACTACAAATGAATGATAAATGCACGAGGTGATGAGTATGTTAAGTACCCTGATTTGATCATTATACAACATATATATATGTGAAAACATCAAATTGTACCCTGTAAATATGTATAAGTACAATGTGCCAATAAAAACAAGAAAGTTAAAAAAAGCATTTCAATTTATGTAAAGATATCATAGATTTCCGGCAGCCTTATGATATATTAATCTCAAAATAATTTTATCATAAAATATAATTATTTTAGGTCTAATAAAATGCAATGCATATTATAAAATTGTACACTTCAGGTTTCTACTCATTCTTAACACAGACATTTTCTGTTTCTTTCTTCATGTTAAAGCAGATTCCCTGAGTTACAATCTGTACTGGTGATCAAATAAGCTGATTATATCATTCTGTTGCAGTAGAATAGCAGGCAGAGTTCAATGAGGCTTTTTATCTTAAATTATATTTTCAACTTGACCTCATTAAATTTTTTTTCTCCTGTTTGTCATTGTTAGGCTTACTATTTTTCATATTTCCTCTCAGCCCCTTTACCATTTTAAAAGTGTCTTTGGAAATAACTCTTGCCTGGACAGTTCATTATTTCTAATAGTGACAACATATCAAATGCCCTAGTGAACTGATTTCATTGTGCCTCATGACCCACTCTTAGACAAGCTCAGGTAGATTTCCTAGTTGCTGATTATTATTTTTTAGAAAATCATTAAATGTCAAAGGCTATTTTCATGTTCATGTTTGTTTTCAAATGTATTCTTAAACTATCTCTAGGAGAGAAAAACTACTACTGTCTAACAAATGAAAAAAAAAAAAAAAAAACTTTTTTGCCTAGCCTTTGTTTTTTAGAGTAGAGAAATGAATAGGAAACTGGGTGAAATGTTTTCCCTAACATTGGACCTATATTGCTGTTGCAGTGAAGCTGATCTGTTTTTAAATATAATGCCGGTTTTGTGCACTTTTATAATAATTAATTTTTTATTTATTATATGCGCAATGTGGATATAAATATATTTAAATTTTTACATAATTATCAATAGGGATACAATTTTGATTTAAAATAAAAATAAAATTAGTTATTATAAAGTGCAACTTTTCAAACATGTTTCAAGAAAAAACTACTGAAATGTAATCAGATGAGCAATGCTATTAGACACAACCACTGGAGAGTCTAAAGCAACTCATAATGAACTAAAAGAAAAGGGCCATTAAACTGGAGAATCCCAACAATCAAGTGGAGACATTTCAGGCTCTTAGGCATCACTGCTGGAATAAATATGTTATCACACTAAGCTTTTTTGAAAGGCTGTTACATTTTACCAACTTTAATCTGTTTCATTTTTGTGTTTAAAGGATGGGAGTTGCATTAAAATAAAAATTCCATTTGGGTTATTATCTCCCCAGCTGTCTTTACAGACCATGGGGATGGCCAGAGAATATTCTCATTATGTGTGGCGAGCAGTTAGTCAGCGATTGATGCTGCATTAATGCACGGCACAGACGCGTTCCTTTTGTTACTGAATATTAGACAAATTAGTTCTTACAAATGCATGACCCACCATCCCTCTCCCGTCGGTGTGTCTTCCTCCTCCCTCTTCTCACTTCTTTACTGACTTGACTACTGTGGATGGTTAATATTGCTAATAATCTTCAGTGAGAATGAACTGAGGCATCAGGAGGAGGAAATGGACAAAGGAAAGGGCAGAAAACAGACATTGATTCTTACAGGCAAACAGTATACAAAGGGTTCTAGACATTTTCTGGGATCCCTCAGTGCAGTAATGAGAAATGAATGTTTTGTTGTCCCAGTCCCAAATTAATTTTCCCTCCCACTTTTGGTGAGGAATCATTTATCTTCTCAATTGCTTTAAATCTACTTATGTTAGGCTAGAGAGAGATGAGTTGCAAAAAAGTTTGATCTAGACAGTGTTTTTATCCTGGAAGTAAAGCGTGGGGATGCACACACCTTTCTTCCTCTTGCCCCCAGTTTTTGTATTGGACGTTTTCATTGAATTTTGAAATTACAGTACAAATATTAAAATTGAAAGATAAACTTCTACGAATCATCACTGTTTTCCAATAGGATTGTGTGTCATGTATCTTTATTTTGAAAGGGAAGAACTCAAACAAATTTACAAGAAAAAAACAAACAACCCCATCAAAAAGTGGGCAAAGGATATGAACAGACATTTCTCAAAAGAAGACATTCATACAGCCAACAGACA